>NC_037679.1:68716408-68854820 GCF_003255815.1 Theropithecus gelada | reverse complement strand
GTGTGAGTGTGGTGTGTGTGTGTGTGGTGTGTGTGTGGGGTGTGTGTGTGGTGTGTGTGTGTGTGGTGTGTGTGTGTGGTGTGTGGTGTGTATGTGTGGTGTGTGTGTGTGTGGTGTGTGTGTGTGTGTGTGTGTGTGTGGTGTGTGTACGTGTACGCATGCCTATGTGTATGTGTACACGTGAGCTGGTGCGTACACACCCCTGAGTGCTGTGATGTGGAAGGAGCCCAGGGCTAGGAGTCTGGAGGTTTTCTTCAAAGCCATTTGCTCCCTAGCTGGCCTCTCAGAGCCTCCATTTCCTTAGCTGTAAAGTGGGAGCGGTAGCCTAGCTTTGTCCAGGTTCTTCGGGAGATTAAATGAGAGAGGGGCTTGGTGGATTTTAGCATGGGCTATAAAATGCCAGGCTGTACTTCTGGCACGTGTGTGCATGTGTGTTTTGGGGAAGGGGAGTAAGGGAGGACAGGTAAATCAGGACTGTATCATAGTGGTGATGATGATGATTAAATATGACAAGATGAAACATTTAGCAAGTATTTCTGAGGTGCCCAAGAAACACTTGACCTGCCTTATCTCCCAGAAGCCCTACAAGGGAGGTGCTATTATTGCAATCCCCATTTTACAGGTAGAGAAACTGAGGCTCAGAGAGATGATAATGGGCAGGCAGTAATCATCCCTACCTCCTGGGGTGGTTAGGAAGCTCGAAGGAGACACTAAATGCTCAGGTGGCACCCTGGTACTCCATCACTAACCTGCTGTGTGACCTCAGGTAAGTCACTTAGCCTCTCTGAGCCTCAGTTTCCTCATCTGTAAAATGGGAATGATTGCAATACCTACTTCTAGGGGAGATTTTCTCAACCTCAGTGTTGTTGACATTGTTGACTGGGTTATTCTGTGTGGTGTGGGGCTGTCTTTTGTATTGGAGGATGTTTAGTGCCATCCGGCATGGTGGATCCCAGCAAAGGCCCCTGTGCAGGCCCAGCGAGGTGGCCGAGCTCCCTGGTGGGGAGGCCTTCCCCCTCTCCTCCCTGGTCAATCTGTTTGAGGGTGAGGATAGCTCCCTTTCACCCTCACCTGGCACCCAGGACATCCCCAGTGCATGGAGGGATTCAGCCCGGATTCTGCAGCCAGCTGCTCGCATTTCAGTCCTGGCTCTGTCACTAACCTGCTGTGTGACCTCAGGCAAGTCGCTTAGCCTCTCTGAGCCTCAGTTTCCTCATCTGTAGAATGGGAATGATTGCAATACCTACCTCCAGGGCAGGTGTTCTCAGTCCCGGCGCTATTGACATTGTGGGCTGGGTCATTCTTTGTGGTGCGGGGCTGTCTTTTGCTTTGGAGGATGTTTAGTGCCATCCCTGGCCTTGACCTACCAGATGCCAGCAGTGCTCCCTCTCCTGTACAGTTGTGACAACAAAACATATTATCAGATATTACCAAATGTCCTTAGGGGAGGAGCGGAACTGTCCCTGGTTGAGAACGACTGGTCTGGAGTCATGGTGAGGGCTAGATGAGGCCCCATGCTGGGCACAGCCTGAGCTATGTCATCAGGCGAGGATGGTGATTTAGTTCATAATTATTATTTCATCCTAATTAGAATGCTAATCATGATCGTGGCATGACTTGCCCAAGGCCACACGGAAACCAGACAGGTTGAGAGTTGCTGGGAGGGGATCTGAACCCGGGATTGGCTGGCACCAGAGCCCCCATTTTGGACTCCCCAGGAACCTGGGGTGCTGTCCAGGCTTAGGGGAGGGCTATCCTCCTGAGGGGAGGAGGGTGCAGGAATGATGGGGGATGGAAGGAGCTTCTTGGCTGCCTTCTCTGGCCTTGGGAGCTCCCTGGGGTGGGGTTCCATTAGCCCCTGGGGTGCCATGGTGAGAGGTGCAGTGGATAGAAGGGTATTGACAACACAGAGGTATGCCTGATGTCTTGTCTCCCCCTGATCTCAGGGCCCCCAGTGAGGTGGGTAGGGCTGTGCTCAGGAGAGTCTAATCCGCCTCCCGCCAATGCCTGGGCCCCTGCAGATGCCCCTCCTGCCTCAGCATCCCCCCGGCCCCCATTCCTGAAGAGCAAAGCCCAAACGCATGTGGTAGCCATGAGGGACTGGGATCCAGATCCCCCTCTCCTACCTGGTCAGTCAAAAGGACTTCATGTCTCCAGAGGTCCTACTAGGTGCTGGCACTGAGTAGGTGCCTCACATGCTGGAGGACCCTAGGAACAGGCGTGGTCACTCTGGTCTTGCAGGTGGGAAAACCAAGGGGCAGAGAGAGGAAGTGATTTGCCCATGGCCAAACAGCTAATGACCAGGGCCAAGACAGGAACTGGGTCAGTCTGATTTCAGAACCTGGCCTCCTAACTTCTCTTTCTTCCTTTGGTTATAGTAACTGAAAACCCCACTCTATTTATTTATTTTTAGATGGAGTCTTGCTCTGTCACCCAGGCTGGAGTACAATGGTGCCATCTTGGCTCACTGTAACCTCCACCTCCTGGGTTCAAGTGATTCTCCTGCCTCAGCCTCCTGAGTAGCTGGGATTACAGGCACATGCCACCATGCCCGGCTAATTTTTGGATTTTTTGTAGCAATGGGGTTTCGCCATGTTGGCCAGGCTGGTCTCAAACTCCTGACTTTAAGTAATCCACCTGCCTTGGCCTCCCAAAGTGCTGGGATTACAGGCGTGAGCTGCTGCACCCAGCCAAAACCCCACTTTAATCCCAAAAGTGGCACTGGATATACCTGACCTCACTTCCCACTGCCTCCAACCCTATGAAAAAGTGACTTCAATTGTATCCATTTTGCAGAGGAGGGAACTGAGGCTTGGGGAGCTCAAGTAACTTACCTAAGATCACACTACATGTAAAGGGATTAGAACCCAGGCCTGAATGACTCCAAAGGCCAGGCTGTGTCTCCCTGTTGGTGTCCAGAGGGGAACCTGCCCCCGGAGGGAGCTCTGACCCTCTGTGTCCTGCTGCGCCCACTAAGGGAGTCCTCTTGCTGTGTCCCCGCCTCTCTGGTCCAAGCCTTCCCTCTTGGAAGCCACAGAACAAACAAGGTGGGAACTAGTTTATTTGTTTTTCTCCGTGTGTATTGGGTGGGAAGGGTGAGATGTATAAGAGAGGGCTTTTCAGACATGCTCCTGCCTCCTGGGTGGGGTGCTAAGAGTTCCAGGAAACTCACCCTCGGTGCCCAGCCCCACCTGGCTGGCACCATGCTACAAAGAACAGGGGGCTGACAGCCAACCAGTGGGGCCTTGCTCCTCCTTTGCCCTGGCTCCTGGCTAAGCACTGGACCCAGGAGCCAGAGAGACGTGGGTCAAGTCCAGCCCTTCTCCCTGCAGGCTGTTTGCTGCCTTTGAAACCTGCTTCCTCATCTGAGAAATGGGAACAAATGACATCTTTGTCATAAAGTTGCTCATTTGTGTGAGGACTCAAGGATGAACAGATACGTTTCCTGCCTCCTTGCGCCCACAGCCTGGGAATGAACCATCCCATGAACAGCTGGGATAAAGCTTCCGAGGAGACGAGCACAGATCCTGGGAACGAGTGTGTGCAGTCCGGGGAGGGCTTTCCAGAGGAGCCCGGTTGAGCTGGAACTGGGGAGTTCCAGTGGGGAGGAGTTAACCAGGCAGAGGTGCAGGGAGGAATCAGCACTTTGTGCTGTGGAGCAGAGTTGGTGCACTGGGGAAGTCAACTCAAGTCTTGGAGCCTCAGTTTCCTGTTCTGTAAAATGGGGATCATCATGACGGTGTTTGATGAGGAAACAGGACTGCCAGCCCACACAGCAAGTCCACGTGGATTTTCTGAGCCCTTCCTGTGCCTGAAGCCCACGGTTAATAGTTCTGCTTTAGCAGGTGCTTACCACGTGCCAGGCACTGCACTGCACTGACCACTGGACTGCATGTTCTACCCATGGGGCTTGGATATTCCCATCTTACAGATCAGGAAACTGAGGCTGTGACTTGCTCAATGTCATGGAATGACGAAGTGTGGAGCCTGGATTTGAACTTGGCTCTCTGGGGCTCCACAGCTGGCTTTCTTGGTCAGCAGTAGGGTCTGGGATCCAAGTATGGGGTCCCAGCATGACCCCGAAGTCCACCCTCTTTCAGCTAATGCCCAGGGTAGTTGGACCTGGGGCCAATTTGTGTTTCCAGGTTCCTAAAAGAGGCTCCTGTTGCAGTTCCCGCCTGAGGCTGGCGGCCAACCACATCTGGGAGTGGCCTCCCTGCGCCCCTGTCATTACAACGGTGGCTTTGAAGCAGCTGGCAGCACTGCTGCTTGTCTACGTGGGAGGGGGCTTCCTGGAGCCCCTGCCACTGGCTGGGTTTTGCCTGACTCCCCTTTCATCCCCTTGCAGGCTGAGCAGTGCAGACGGGCCTGGGGCAGGCATGGCGGATTCCAGCGAAGGCCCCCGCGCGGGTCCCGGGGAGGTGGCTGAGCTCCCCGGGGATGAGAGTGGCACCCCAGGCGGGGAGGCTTTTCCTCTCTCCTCCCTGGCCAATCTGTTCGAGGGGGAAGATGGCTCCCCTTCGCCCTCACCGGCTGATGCCAGTCGCCCTGCTGGCCTAGGCGATGGGCGACCAAATCTGCGCATGAAGTTCCAGGGTGCCTTCCGCAAGGGGGTGCCCAACCCCATTGATCTGCTGGAGTCCACCCTATATGAGTCCTCGGTGGTGCCTGGACCCAAGAAAGCACCCATGGACTCACTCTTTGACTATGGCACCTATCGTCACCACCCCAGTGACAACAAGAGGTGGAGGAAGAAGATCATAGAGTGAGTATTGTTAGATTCCTGGCCTGTGGTCTCCTCCTCTGTATCCATTCACCCATTCATCATTCACCCCTCTATCTATTATCCACATATTTGTCAGTTCATCCATCCATCCACCTATCTATCTGTCCATCCATCTATCCATCTGTCCATCCATCCATCCATCCATCGATCCAACCATCCATCTATCCATCCATCCATCCAACCATCCATCTATTCATCCATCCATCCATCCATCCATCCATCCAACCATCCATACATCTATCCATCAATCCATTCATCTCTCCATCCATATATCATCCATCCATCCATCCATCCATCCATCCATCCATCCATCCATCTATCCATCATCCAGCCATCTATCATCTATCCATCTTTCCATCCACCCATCATTCATCATCCATCCATCCATCTATTCATTTATCCATCATCCTTCCATCTATCCATCTATTCATCTATCCATCATTATTCCATCTGTCCATCTATCTACTATCCACCCATCTATCCATCTACCCATCATCCATCCATCCATTCATCCATCATCCTTCCATCTGTCCATCTATTCATCCATTCATCATTATTCCATATGTCCATCTATCCATTAATCCATCCATCCATCCATCCATCCATGCATCATCTATCTATCCACTCATCATCCATCCATCCATCCATCCATCTACCCATCTATCCATCATCCATCCATCTTTTCATCATCTATCTATTAATCCATCATCCATTCCTCTACCCATTTACCCCTCTGTCCACCCTTCCATTGGACATTTGTCTGTTCATCCATTCATCCATTCATTCACCGATTTACCCATTCACCCCTCCACCCACTCATTTATACAACTATTTCTCATCTAACTCTCCATTCATTCATCTGCTTTTTTTTTTTTTCTTTTTGAGATGGAGTCTTGCTCTATTGCCCAGACTGGAGTGCAGTGGCGTGATCTTGGCTCACTAAAACCTCCACCTCCTGGGTTCAAGCAATTCTCCCGTCTCAGCCTCCTGAGTAGCTGGGATTACAGGCACCCGCCACCACACCCAGCTAATTTTTTTTTTGTATTTTTAGTAAAGACAGGTTTTCACCATCTTGGCCAGGCTGGTCTTGAACTCCTGACCTCGTGATCCACCTGCCTTGGCCTCCCAAAGTGCTGGGATTATAGGCATGAGCCACTGCATCCAGCCTCGTCTGCTTTTTTATTCACCTACATATCTACCTACTCATCTGTCCCCCATTCATCTACTTGTCTGTCCGTCTCTTCACCTACACATCCAGCCTTCCATTTGTTTATCTTCTTATTTATACATCTGTTCATCCATCCATCCATCCATTTATCCATCTACCATCTACTCATTCATTCACCCAGAAGCCCATCTTTCCACTTTTTTGTCCACCTGTCCAATCTATCCATCCATTGTCCACTCATTAAAATATCTATCTACCCATCTACCCATCTGTCGGCCATCTGTCCAGCCATACACCCATATAACCAACCTTCCATTCATCTACCATTTTCTCGTCTGAATGTCATTCCATCCTCTAACCTACCCACTGTTTCTATTCATCTAGCCATTCAGCTATCAAACTATTCATTCATTCATTCATTCCATTTCTCATGCTTGATTGCTCACCTGCCTGCCTTCTGTCTTTCCTTCCCCTCCTTCTCTCTTCTAACCGCCAGTTTATTTACCCAGCTCTCTGTCCATCCATTTGTCCATTCGTTCCTTTGTTTGCTTAGTCACTGATTCATTTATTCATTTGCTCATCTTTTCTTTCATTTTTGCATCTATTCATCCATCCATCTCCCTACCTTCTCTTCCTGGCACACATCCAGCTGCCCCTCCTGGGTCTTCTTCAAGCATCACCTCCATTCCTGGCCATCCAGTGGCTTTCCTGAGGCTTAGAAAGAGCTGGAAACCCCGAGGCATTCACCCTTTCTTTTCCATAATGACAGCCTTGCTGAAAGAAAAGACAGTGGAGAGAAGCCCTGGATGGGGTGACAGCATGTGGCTCCTGTTATGTATTCCATGCCAGGCCTAGCTGGGGACAGGGAGCCTCCAGCCCACCTCGACTACCTTGTCTGGTCCCCATCCTCCCCCAATGGGTTCTGCTGAGCTGAGTCTTGCAGCCCAGACTCTAGACTCAGAGGCATTTACCTGGCATCTCATGTGGTTTGTGTGGCACTCTGCAAACTCAGTCATCCCAGGTTCTGCTTCCAGCATGACCCTGTTGTCTGTCACCTGCAGACTCCCTGCTTTGTGAGGTTGAGCCCTCCCTCCTGGTCCTTTAGGAAGCCCAGGGACTTCCATGAGCTTTTGGCAGTTTGGGGAAGGGAGCAGGGCTTACAGTCTCCTAGCCAGCTCCTCCTGAGCCTCAGCAGGCCCTGCTGAACCATACATATCCTTTCTCGGTCCCGGCCCTGCTGTCCCTAATGTGCCCTGAATTGACCCTTTCCTCAGCTGCTCCGTGAAATCCCCTCTTGGTTGCCTGTGTGTGTGTCCTGGAGGATGGTCCTGAGGTCTGGAGATGACCTGGGCTTGCCTGGTCCTCCTCTGTTCCCCTTGCTGGCCATGGATTCATTTATCTCTTGGATGGAGCCCATTCACCTTTGCAGCCCTTGCTTGGTCAAGAGCTGCCCGCTTTATTTTTTCACAGAGTCATTGATTCATTCAGTGGATGTTTCTTTTCCTTTCCTTTTCTTTTTTCTTTTTTTTTTTTTTTTTTGAGACAGGGTCTTGCTCTGTCACTCAGGCTGGAGTGCAGTGGTGCGATCTTGACTCACTGCAACCTCCTCCTCCCAGGTTCAAGTGATTCTCCTGCCTCAGCCTCCCGGGTAGCTGGAACTACAGGTGTGCACCACCATGCCCGGCTAATTTTTGTATTTTTAGTAGAGACAGGGTTTTACCATGTTGGCCAGGCTAGTCTCGAACTACTGACCTCAAGTGATCTGTTCACCTCGGCCTCCCAAAGTGCTGGGAGTACAGGCGTGAGCCACCACACCCAGTCAGTGGATGTTTCTTGAGTGCCCACTATCTGCCAGTCAGTGGGGTTGGTCCTGAGGCTACTGGCTGAGCCAGACCAGATCCACCTCTACTCAGGCAACACTTTCAGTTTAGAGGGTGAGACAGGCAAGAAGCAAGTAGCTGAGCACATGGATGTGCCATGTGAGTTGGGGGAGGTGCTGAAGTTAGAGACTGGGTGGATACAAGAAAGGTAATCCAGGAGGGTTTCTTGGAGGAGTCAACATTCAAGCCTAAAGCTAAGGGCTGCGAAGGGGCAGCCACAGAGAGGGAGGGAAGGGTGTCCTAGGTGGAGAGAAATGTGAGTGCAAGGGCCTAAGGCTGGAGAGGCTCTGCAGATATGTCCAAGGAACAGGGCTTCACAGTTGTCTGTGTGCTGAAAAATCTGTACCAGCTCTGCTCAGAGGTGGAAACTGAGGGCCAGAGCAGCAGAGTGCCCAGGGTTCCCATCCTTCTGTCCCCAAGCCCTCCCAGGTCCTGTTGAAAGCTAGTGGGCTCTGTGTCTCCCCTTCGCCTCCCTCGGACCCCTCCTGCAAGCCCTCCTCCCCACCCCCATCCCCACCCCAGGAAGTCCAGGCTGGTGGAGGAAGTGGGGCGCTGCTGAGTCCTGAGGGCTGCCTCAGTGAGATCTGGCAGGGGCAGTATTCCTTTTTATTTTGGCTCAAAGGTCAAAGTTCAGGAAGAGGTATAGTGGTGGCTGCCTAAGTGCCCTCATTAGAGGCTGTGTCTGTGCCTGTGCCTCTGTCAACAGGAGAGCACACCTCTTACCCTACTGTGGATGCTAATGACCCCCTTTCCCAGCACCTGCCCTGAGATGGAAAATCTCAACCCCCGGCGAAGAGGAAAGGAAGAGAATGGCTGTCCCCTTCTCATGGCAAGACAGGCTGGGTACAGCCAGATGCCGGCTTTGTCCACCCTTGCAACCCTGTCCCACCTGCTTCCACAGCCTGCCCTGGCCTCAATTTCCCCAACTGCATTCCCCCTTCCCCTCTGGCCCTGCTGCCTCTTGTTAGGGTTTTCTCTGTTCCCCTACTCTCCCCTCTTCTCTTTCCCAGACCCTGTGCCTCCATCTTCCTCCTCTTTAGCCTCTTATTCATTGAACAGAGTCTTACTGCATCCCAAGATGTGCCAGGCACTGGGCCAGGTAAGAACGTGACAGAGAGAGCATTCCTGCCTCATGGTGGCCCTGGGCTAGCTCTTCTCTCCCAGAACCTAGCATATAAAAGGTGCCAAAAAAATGCTTGTTGAATGACTGAATGAGTGTCTCCAAGCCCTCCTTCTCTTAGTGTCTGTTTCCTTCCTTTCTCCATCTCTTCTTTTCCCAACCCTCTCTGTGCCACGCCCTTCCTCCATCTGCCTCTGTAGCTCCACATCTCTCCCATGCACATACAAGCTCCAGATACACAGTAGGCACTCATTAATAATGGTAATATCAACTAACATTTATTGAGTGCTTACCTTGTGGTGGGCCATGAGCAAGTACATATGAGCATGGCCTCATTTGTCTCAAATGTTTGCTGAATGAATACATTAATGGGTTAGTTATGGAATGAATGGATTAAATGCCTCATCTTTTAGTCTGCTGTTTCTTTATTTTCTCTTTCTTTTTGTCTCTTTCAGTCTCTCTGCCTTAGTAAGTACTCAATAAATGACTAATACATGAGTGGGTGGGTGGGTGGATGGGCAGTTGGATGGATGGATGGATGGGTGGGATGGATGGGTGGATTGACGAGTGGGTGGATGAATGAATGAGTAATGAATGGATGGGTGGATAGATGGAGGAGTGAGTGGATGGGTAGATGAATGAATGAGTGATGGATGGGTGGATGGGTGGATGGGTGGGTGGGTGGGTGGATGTGTGGATGGATAGATGAGTGATGGATGGATGGGTTGGTGGATGGGTAGATGGATGGATGAGTGGGTGGATGGATGGATGAGTGAGGGATAGATGGATGGATGAGGGATGGATGGATGAATGAGTGATGGATGGATGATGGGTGGGTAGGTGGATGGGTGGATGCTGAGTGGGTGGATGTATGGATGAGTGATGGATGGATGGATGGGCAGGTGGGTGGATGGGTGGATGAATGGATGGGTGGGTGGGTGGATGGGTAGATGGATGGATGAGTGATGGATGGATGGGTGGATAGATGGATGAGAGGGTGGATGGGTAGATGGATGGATGAGTGATGGATGGATGGAAGGATGGATGGATGGATGGATAGATGGACGGGTGGGTGAGTGGATGTGTGGATGGATGGGTGGATAGATGTATGGGCAGTCTGTGCGTTTCTTTCTTTCTGTTTGTCTCCACCCAACACACAGTAGTACTAGCTATCGTTTGTTGGATAAAACATTCCTTAGTTTTTACAGCTGCCCCACCTACCTCACTCTGTTCCTTGTAGGGCTTCAACTGCCTGCCCCCCGCCACAGTCTCTGGGTCCCTAAGGCCAGGGACAGTGGGGCAGGCAGGGGACGAGCCCTCCCATCAACTTGCCTCCCTACCTCCTCCAGGAAGCAGCCGCAGAGCCCCAAAGCCCCTGCCCCCCAGCCGCCCCCCATCCTCAAAGTCTTCAACAGGCCCATCCTCTTTGACATTGTGTCCCGGGGCTCCACTGCCGACCTGGATGGGCTGCTCCCCTTCTTGCTGACCCACAAGAAACGCCTGACTGATGAGGAATTTCGAGGTGAGCCACCCAGATGGGCATAGCCAGTGGGACAGCCAGGGGTGTGGGGGAAGCCTGGCATTGGGGGCCCCCTTTTCCCTCAGCTTCTTCCTTTGGGTCAGTGGACTGCATTGGCCTGGAAAGTGCCAATGGACAGGGAGTCTGGAAAGTGCCAGACTGGACAGGGAGTCTGGTCCTGTGTGTCCTTCACCTCTCTGGGCCTCAGCTACCTCCACTCGTTCATTCATTCATTCATTCAGCCCTTATTTATGAAAAGGTTAGTGTAGTGGGTAAGCAGAGTCCACCTACCTGGGTTCAGATCCCACCTTTACCACTTAAGTGATGTGTGACTTCTCTGAGCCTCTGTTTCCTCATCTGTAAACTGGGGAATAATCACAGCATACTCCTGGCTCTCATCCCACAAAGAACCCAGTGCAGGCAGATGGAGTCCTGGAGCTCCTGCTCCCCTGAGGAAAGGTCTGGAGGGATGGGCAGGGTGTCCGGGCTGGTAGTCCTGATTCTACTTCTTGGGGTCTGCTCCACCCCAGCCCAACTTTAGGGCTCCCCTTCCTAGGCTGAAGCCCCAGCCCAGAGAACTCACCCTTCAGCCTTGTCCAGATTCAAAACACCCACCTCAGGACACCGGCACCCTCCACAGCCCCAGGCCTTACCTGTGAACACCTGCACCCAAATCAGCCACCTGCGATGTGCTGGGTTCTGGGTAAGCCATTATTAAACTGGCCTTGATCTCACAAGTCAAGATACCATGTCAAGAAATGTAACACTTAGGCCGGGCATGATGGCTCACCACACCTGTAATCCCAGTGCTTTGGGAGGCCAAGGCAGGAGGGTTGCATGAGCCTAGGAGGCTGAGGCTGCAGCACTCCAGCCTGGGTGACAAACAGAAAAAAAGAAAAGAATTGGGACACCTGCTATGAAGAAGGGCCCATCTTGGAAGGCTGTCCATGGTTGGTCTCCAGCCTAAGTCTGAGGAAGCTTCAGGGATGTCAGAAGAGGCCTTTTTTTTTTTTTTTTTTTTTTTTTGAGACAGTTTTGTTCTTGTTGCCCAGACTGGAGTGCAAAGGCGTGATCTCTGCTCACCACAACCTCCACCTCCTGGGTTCAAGTGATTCTCCTGCCTCAGCCTCCCAAGTAGCTGGGATAACAGGCATGTGCCACCACGCCTGGCTAATTCTTTGTTTTTAGTAGAGACGAGGTCTCTCCATGTTGGTCAGGCTGGTCTTGAACTCATGATCTCATGTGATCCGCCTGCCTCAGCCTCCCAAAGTGCTGGGATTACAGGCATGAGCCACTGCGCCCAACCAGAAGAGGCCATTTTTTAAGACTTCAGTTACTTTAAATAAATTCAGTTCCCAAACAGGGTGAACAAGTCTGTGCTACATCATCCGCATATATCTTTATCAACCTGTTTCTTTTTTTTGAGATAGGGTCTCATTCTGTCACCCAGGCTGGAATGCTGTGGTGTGATCACAGCTCCCTGCAGCCTTGAACTTCTGGCCTCAAGCAATCAATCCTCCTGCTTCAGCCTCCAGAGTAGTTGGAACTACAGGTGCAAGCTACCATGCCTGGCTAAAATTTTTTTTCTTTTTTTTAAGAGACAGGCTCTCACTATGTTTCCCAGGCTGGTATCAAACTCCTGGCTTCAAGTGATCCTCCTGCCTCAACCTTCCAAAGTGCTGGGATTATAGGCGTGAGCCATTGAGGCTGGCCTCAACCTCATTCTTACACTGAAACAATACGATGCAGTATCATTGTGTCTACCAGGAAACAATTGCTGGGTATGGTGGCTCATGCCTATAATCCCAGCACTTTGGGAGACTGAGGAAGGTGAATCACCTAAGGTCAGGAGTTTGAGACCAGCCCTGCCAACATGGTGAAACCCTGTCTCTACTAAAAATACAAAAAAAAAAAAAAAAAAAAAAAAAGAACCAGGCTTAGCGGCACACACCTGTAATTTCAGCTACCTAGGAGGCTGAGCCAGGAGAATCACTTGAACCTGGGAGGCGGAGGTTGCAGTGAGCCAAGATTGCACCACTGCACTCTAGCCTGGGCAACAGAGCGAGACTCTGTCTCAAAAAAAAAAAAAAAAAAAAAAAGACAATTGCTGGATTTATGAAAAATATTCATTCGTGGTTCCCGGCCAGACAATGTGGCCTCATTTGGAGGCACAAGTTTAGAGTTGTGGGAGGGTGGGGCTTCTCTCTGCTTCTGGAGTAGCTCAGTGATGGCATGAATAATCTCATTTGGAGATAACCCATGTTTAAGCCCTGGCCAAATGGCCTCTCCTGGTCCACCAAGTACGTGAGGCAAAGGTGGGGAATCTTGGTGTAGAGCGAATCCTGGGAGATGGACGCTGGCACCTGTGCCTTCAGCACTAGCCTGGCTTGTCAAGGCCTCTGGCTTCTCCTGAATTCAGGACTGAGTTGGGGGCTTTTAGCACAGTCCAGGAACCCCCAGATCCATGTGTGTCTGTGCATGAGTGTGGAAGGTGGGTCTCTGAAATTGCAGAGGGTAGTGTATGTGCGTAGAGGGAGACTTACTGTAAGGTCCGTGATACTAATTAAGTGCCAGGGCCCCTGGCTAAGGCCCTTTCTAAGGTCCTGGACTTAGTCTAGGTCCCATAAAACCTGGATCCATCCCTGCATGGCTAAAGGGTCATGAGCTCATCTGATTATCAGGGAAGTCTGGGACACCCTCCCCTGTCCCCACGTCCCCCCCGCAAAGTTTCACAGCCTCCAATTTGGCAATTGTCAATTTAGAGCCCCTGGCTACAGCAACCCACCCTGGGCAGAGCCACTTCGCCACCTGGTGGCTGGTTCCTGGAACTGCATGTTCCACCTCCTCTCTGGGAAGATCCTGCTCCTGACATCTCCTCCCAGCACCCAGGCGCCGGGTCCCTGGGTCTATAACCCGTGTCTGAAAGCCCGAATCCAGGGTCTCTCGTTCCACTTTGGGTCACCTGTGGTTTGGAATTGCCCGAGGTGCCCGGCCCTCCCCTTCATTCGATGCGTGTTAACTCAGCAAATGGCTGTGGGGCACCCACCACATGCCAAGCACTGTGCTTGGCAGAGGCCGAACGATAGTGAGCAAAGCAGGCATCACCGTGCCATCAAGGTGCCCACAGGCTCCTGGACAGGATGAACATTGACCAAGCAACCACAGAAATAAGCACACAGTTACAAACTGTAACAGGTGTCAACAAAAGTCTGTACCGGAGGATTTGACCTAGTTAGGGAAAATCCAGGAGAGCTTCCTGGAGGAGGTGACACTTGAGCAGAGTCTGAGTGAGGTGCAGTTAACCAGGTGAAAAGAGGAGGGAGGAATGTTTCAGATTGGGGTGGGGGTTCAGGGACAGCAGATGCAAAAGCCCTGTGTAGTTCACCGTGGTCAGTTGCAGTCTGAAGTGACCATTCCAGCTGCTATGTGGAAAGTGGATGAAGGAAGGCCAGAGATGCTGGGGAAAATGAGGGAAATGAGGGCAGTGTCTTAGGCATGTGGGAGGGACAGTGGCTGGGCCACATTATTCCATGAGAGGGATGGTGTCGCCTCTGAGCTGGGCGCCAGGTGGACAGTGGGAAAGCAACTGGGGACGAGACTTGTCCCAAACAACCCTGCTCTTGGAAGGGTCAAGACTAGAATTCAGGTCTCTGTGAGTCTGCCCCACTGATTCCTGGCATTTAGGGAGACGGTTCCTAAATCCCGTCTCATGGAATGATAACAGCAACACTAATATTTATCAAAGACTCCTATCTGCCTGGTACTGGGCTAATCAACAAATACTGATTTGCTCTTCGATTTCCCTTCATAGCTTTAATTTAGCCAGAAAGGACCCTAAGCAGAGAAATGGTCATACAGCTGTTGGAAGCAAAGCCAGGCCTCAAACCCAAGGTGCCTGGTTTCAGAACAGATGCCTGAACCCACACCTGCATCTCCCACTCTCTGGCCATTCCCGAGCCCCTGGCATGATTTTGCCCTGTCCTTGATTCACAGGGGAGTTTTCAACTAACTCTTTTGAGATATAAATCAACTCAGGTAACCATAAAAATAGCTGCAATAGGAAGAAACTTGCAAAGAGATATTAGCAAGTGTTAGTGAGAGGCGTTAAGGACCTGCTAGTACCAAACAGAGAGATGACTTCATGAGAAAGTTTCAATAGTGGATGAAACCTTCAGGGTTATTATTGTTGCACCCTTAGAATCCCCAAGATTCTCTCCTGACTCTCCTAAGGTCAGTTCGCGTCCACTGTGGCACACAGTCCCGCACTTTGGGGAACGCTACACCCCTCCACTCCCTTCTAGGGGCCGCAGTGTAAACGCTTCATGGGAAAAGGACTCTATGCTCTGACAGGTGGGTGAGCGCTGCCTAGTGCGTCTTGCTTTTAGAGGTTCACAGTCCCTGTTCGTGTATGAAAGGCGCTGAGAAGTCCTGTAGTAAGGAAATATGGTTGGCTTTGCTTAACCCAGCATTCTCACCATTTACTTGTTTATGAAGCACTTTACAAAAATCTTTTTCAACGGCCAGGTGTGGTGGCTCACACCTGTAATCCCAGCACTTTGGGAGGCAGAGGTGGGAGGATCACTTGAGGCCAGGTGTTTGGGACCAGCTTGGGTAACACAGTGAGATCCCTTCTCTATGAAAATAAAAATTAAAAAATTAGTTAAGCATGGAGGTGCACACCTGTAGTCTTAGCTGCTACTTGGGAGGCTGAGGTGGGAGGATCACTGGAGCCCAGGAATTGGAGGCTGCAATGAGCTAGGATTGCACCACTATACTCCAGCCTGGATGACAGAGTGAGACCCTGTCTCTTAAAAAAAAATATATATATATTAATAAATAAAAATCTTCCCAAATAAGATTAATTAAATAAATACCAATCTGTAGGCTGAAGCCTCTCACATTTCAAAGCACCTAAGCCCATGAGTTTATTGCACCCTCTCAGCACCACTGGAGGCAGATAGAGTGGCCCTGGGTACCCACTGGACAGATGAGGAAACAGGCTCGGAGAGGAG
The DNA here is from genome assembly GCF_003255815.1 of Theropithecus gelada. NCBI lineage: Eukaryota > Metazoa > Chordata > Mammalia > Primates > Cercopithecidae > Theropithecus > Theropithecus gelada. Next base: position 68,839,335 of record NC_037679.1, on the reverse strand, counting down.
ATGTTGGCAGCCAAGATGTCTGACCGCCTACCCAGTGCTCTGTACTCCGATGCCTACAAGTTCAAGGTCACGGGCTGGAGCACCGCTTCATCTTGTATGTCTCTCCTGCTAGAGCCATCTACAGGGAAGACCTGCCTGCCCAAGGCCTTGCTGAACCTGAGCAGCGGCCGCAATGACACCATCCCTGTGCTGCTGGACATCGCGGAGCGCACCGGCAACATGCGGGAGTTCATCAACTCGCCCTTCCGCGACATCTACTATCGAGGTGGGCCCCGGGCTGCGCAGGGGTGCCACAAGGGCTGGTGGAGATACTGTCCTTTGCTTGTCTGACCCCTGAGAGCTTTGATCTGGGCCTAAGTGCCAGCCTGTACCCAGGACCTGACGGATGGATGGATGGATGGATGGATGGATGGATGGATGGATGAAGGAACAGTAACTACCCCTTCCAACTTTGTTTTGAGTTTCAGAATAGAAGATTCCACCGGGCATGGTGGCTCTTACCTGTAATCCCAGCCCTTTGGAAAGCCAAGGGGGGCAGATCGCTTGAGGTCAAGAGTTTAAGACCAGCCTGGCCAACATGGTGAAATTCCGTCCCTACTAAAAATGCAAAAAAAAAAATAGGGCCAGGTGCGGTGGCTTGTGCCTGTAACCCCAGCACACTTTGGGAGGCCAACGTGGGGGGTGCAGATCACTTGATGTCAGGAGTTCAAAACCAGCCTGGACAACATGGTGAAATCCCGTCCTGACTAAAAATACAAAAATTAGCCACGTTTGGTGGCATGTACCTGCAATCCCTGCTACTTGGGAGACTGAGGCAGAAGAATCGCTTGAACCCGGGAGGTAGAGGTTTCAGTGAGCCAATATCATGCCATTGCACCCCAGCCTGGGTAATAGACAAGAGCAAGACTCATCCCGAAAAAAAAAAAAAAAAGAAAAAAAAAAAGCCAGGTATGTTGGTGCACACCTGTAGTCCCAGGTACTTGGGAGACTGAGGTGGGAGGATCAGTTGAACTCAGAGGATCGAGGCTGCAGTGAGCTATGATTGTGCCACTGAGCTCCAGCCTGGGTGACAGAATGAGACCCTGTCTAAAAAAAAACGATTCCAAGCTTCTGAGATGCAGCGAGTCTAGGGATCATGACCTGGGGATCTGCCCTAGGATGCTGCGGTGGTGGGTGCTCTAAGGCTCCATGATAATGAGTCCTGAGCTCACAAGCTCTGAGAGGCAAAGGCAGCAGGGGGCCAAGCTCCCCAGTTCTGAATTCGGAGATTCTGTAAATCAGAGTTGACCTTCAGATGCCTGGATATTAAGATTCAAAATCCAGGAATATTTTATCTTGAGTCCAAAATTCTGGGAGGCCAAGGTACTGTTGTTTCCTCTAGGATTTTTCTTTCTTTTTTCTTTCTTTTTTTTTTTTTTTTTTGAGACAGGTTCTTGCTCTGTCACCCAAGCTGGAGTGCAGTGGTGTGATCATGGCTCACTACAGCCTTGATCTCCTGGGCTCAAGCGATTCTCCCACCTCACCTGCCCAAGTAGCTAGGACCACTGGCATGGACCACCATGCCAGGCTAATTTTTAAAATTTCTGTAGAGACGGGGTCTCATGTTGTTGTATTAGTCTGTTCTCATGCTACTATAAAGAACTGCCCAAGACTGGATAATGTATAAAGGAAAGAGGTTTAATTGACTCACAGTTCCGCAGGGCTTGGGAGGCCTCAGGAAACTTACAATCATGGTGGAAGGGGAAGCAAACATGCCCTTCTTCACATGGTTCTAGGAAGGAGAAGTGCCAAGCAAAAGGGGGAAAAGCCCCTTATAGAATCATCAGATCTCTTGAGGACTCACTCACCATCAAAACAGCATGAGGGTAACTGCCCTTATGATTAAATTACCTTTCATGGGGTCCCTCCCATGACACCGGGGGATTATGGGAATTACAATTCAAGGTAAGATTTAGGTGTAGACGCAGAGCCAAACCTTATCAGTTGCCCAGGCTGGTATTGAACTGCTAGGCTTCAGCAATCCTCCTGCCTCAGCCTCCTGAGTAGTTGGGACTACAGGGGTAAGTCACCAGGCCCAGCTAATTTTTAACATTTCTATAGAGATGGGGTCTCACTGTGTTGCCCAGGCTTGCCTCAAACTCCTGGGCTCAGGTGATCTCCCTCCTCGGTCTCCCAAAGCACTGGGATTACAGGCGTGAACCACTGCACCTGGCCTCCTCTAGGATTTTTAAGGCGTCTTATGAATCTAAAAAGTTCTCACATTCAGGATTCCACAAACTGGTTATCCTTTGGGCTTGAGATTCTGCTTCTGCGATGGATCCTGGGGAATATCCAAGGGCCTATTTGCTGCCCTTGGGTGTTGCTGGGCAGGAATCTGCCTGCATTTCCCACCCCAATTTCTACATCCTGCACCCCACCCCCACCCCCAGCAAGCCTGGCTGGGTCTCTGCCCCGCCAGGGCCCCGAATGACTGTCCCGTGTCCCCAGGTCAGACGGCCCTGCACATCGCCATCGAGCGTCGCTGCAAACACTACGTGGAGCTCCTCGTGGCCCAAGGAGCTGACGTCCACGCCCAGGCCCGTGGGCGCTTCTTCCAGCCCAAGGATGAGGGAGGCTACTTCTACTTTGGTAAGGAGGGGCGTGGCGGGGGCCGACAGCGCGCTGGAGAAGCATGGCGGGAGATAGCGTGATACTGCTTGGTGTCTGCAGCCCTGACCATCCCCCAGACACCCAGGGCCACTCTGGCCATGGGCGCAGACAGCACTCTGGAGCACAGGCTGCACGCCGGTCTTGGTCACGGGGCCCTTGCCTCTGAGGTGTAAGTGCTATTGGGGAACTTGGCACCATGGACCTGGATTCAGATCCTCACTCCAGCCAGGCACGGTGGCTCACACCTGTCATCCCAGCACTTGGGGAGGTCAAGGCAGGAGGATCGCTTGAGGCCAGGAGTTTGAGACCAGGCTAGGCAACATAGCAAGACTCTGTCTCTTTTAAAAATTTTAAAAATGGCTGGGCGTGGTGGCTCATGCCTGTAATTCTAGCACTTTGGGAGGACAAGGCAGATGGATCACCTGAGGTCAAGAATTCGAGACCAGCCTGGCCAACAACATGGTGAAACCCCATCTCTACAAAAATAACAAAAATTAGCTGGGCATGATGGTGGGTGCCTGTAATCCTAGTTACATGGGAGGCTGAGGCAGGAGAATTGCTTGAACCTGGGGGACAGAGGTTGCAGTGAGCCAAGATTTCCCCATTGCATTCCAGCCTGGGTGACAGAGAGAGGATGGATATCAAAAACAAAAAAACAAAAAAAAAAAAAAAAAAATTAGATGGTATGGTATCATGTGCTTGTAATCCCAGCTGCTTCGGAGGCCAAGGCTGGAGGATCACTTGAACCTAGGAGTTCGAGGCTGCAGTGAGCTGTGATTGCACCACTGTATTCCAGCCTGGACAACAGAGCAAGACTCTGTCTTTAAAAAGCAAAAAGAAAACAACAAAAAAAGCCAAATCCTCACTCTGCACTTTCCAGGCATGTGACCTCACTTCCCTCACCTTCCCCAGCTGTGCAGTGGGGATCATGAGAGGCCCTTGGGCTGTGTTGTCAGCACCCAACCTGTATTGTCTGTGTCCTTTAATCTGGTTTATGCTGGGACCAACATCACCAGGCCCAAAGCCCACCACTGCCGTTGTCATCGCTGGACTCATAAAATATTTTGAATCTTGCCCGTGCTTAAAGGCACTCATTATGTGCAGCTCAGGGACAAAGTCACACAAAGAATTCCATCATCGGCTGGGCACGGTGGCTCATGCCTGTAATCGTGGCACTTTGGGAGGCCAAGGGGGGCAGATCACTTGAGGTCAGGAGTTTGAGACCAGCATGGCCAACATGGTGAAATCCTGTCTCTACTAAAAATACAAAAATTAGCCAGGTGTGGTGGCAGATGCCTGTAATCCCGGCTACTTGGCTGAGGCACAAGAATTGCTTGCACCCAGGAGGTGGAGGTTGTAGTGAGCCGAGATTGTGCCACTGCACTCCAGCCTGGGCGACAGAGTGAGACTTTGTCTCAAAAATAATAATAATAATAATTCCATCATTGGATGTGTCCAGTCCCTGACAGCCTCCGACTCGCATGGCTGTGCCCTTAACTAGCCATACCCTATCACCCTGGCATCACCCAGAGAAACGTGCAGTTCATATCCACTGCTGGTACTGTCTCCATCATCCTCAGAGTGCCACAGTGTCCATCCCCCGAGTGTCTGCAGGCAGAGTCCCACCCTGGGTCCCCTTCGCGGACCTCCCACCCTCCACCCTGGCCCGTAGGGGAGCTGCCCTTGTCGCTGGCTGCCTGCACCAACCAGCCCCACATTGTCAACTACCTGACGGAGAACCCCCATAAGAAGGCAGACATGCGGCGCCAGGACTCACGAGGCAACACGGTGCTGCACGCGCTGGTGGCCATCGCCGACAACACCCGTGAGAACACCAAGTTCGTTACCAAGATGTATGACCTGCTGCTGCTGAAGTGTGCCCGCCTCTTCCCCGACAGCAACCTGGAGGCCGTGCTCAACAACGATGGCCTCTCACCCCTAATGATGGCTGCCAAGACGGGCAAGATTGGGGTGAGTATACAGCTGGGGGCATAGCTGATCCACCCACTTGTGCCCCTCTGCACACACACATGAGGGTCTGCTGCTGGTATTCATTATTGATATGTGCACACACCTCCCAACACGCCAACCCCAGTGTGCAGATGTCCCAGCTCAAGAACCTGCTATGGCTCCCTAGTGTCCAGCCAAGCTTCTTAGCTTCATCCCTGAGCCTCTTGCCTCATGTCACCCTACTGGATGTTCACCACTCCACCCCCACCAGCCAGGATGCACCGCTGATAGGAAAGTGAGTCCCAGGGCTCTAGCCCAGCAGTGCTCCCAGCCTCGAACCTGCTGAGTGCCCCTGCCCTAGTTCCTTCCCCTTTCTGGGCTGCACAGCATGGGGCCTGGAGAAGGGTTTCTCAACTTCAGCACGATTATTTTGGGCGGCAGGTTCTTTGTGGTGGGGACCATCTTGTGCTTTTGCCAGACATTGATCTGCATCCCGGGTCTCTACCCACCAGATGCCAGGAGCACCTTCCCTTAAACTTGTGACCACCAAAAATATCTCCAGAACGTTGCTGAAATGTCCTCTGGGGGGCACTGTCACTGTGTTTGGGAACCAAGTCTGGAGTGCCCTAGAGGCAGGAGCACCTGTCCAAGCCCTGGGGCTACCACTTCCCAGTGTGTGACCTCAGACATCTCATCTCCCTTTTCTGTGCCTCAGTTTCCTTGTCTGTAAAATGGGGATATAAGAGTGCCCTCTGGTGTGGTGTTGTGACAATTAAATGCAGTATCCACATAAGGCTCTTAGGAAGGAGCCCAGGAGAGGCAATAAGTGCTCACTTACATGTCTGTAATGCCAGCTAGTTGGGAGGCTGAGGTGAGAGGATTGTTTAAGTCCAGCCTGGGCAACATAGTGAGATCCTAAATAAATAAAAACCAAAGTAAAAATAAATAAATAAAAATGTAGCAAAAATTACTGAAATTGCAATTATTCCAGGACCCTGAGGCAGTAGAAAGGCTCCGGCTTAAATCCTAGCTTCGGCTGGGCTCGGTGGCTCATGTCTGTAAACCTAACACTTTGGGAGGCTGAGGTGGGAGGATCACTTGAGCCCGGGAGATTGAGGCTGCAGTGAGCTGTGATAGTGCCACTGCACTCCAGCCTGGGCAACAGAGCAAGAACCTGTCTCAAAAAAAAACCCAAAATCCTGGCTGGGCACGGTGGATCACACCTGTAATCCCAGCACTCTGGGAGGCTGAGGTGGGTGGATCACCTGAGGTCAGGAGTTCAAGACCAGCCTGGCCAACATGGTGAAACCCCGTCTCTACTAAAAATACAGAAATATTAGCCAGGTGTGGTAGTGGGCACCTGTAATCCCAGCTACTCAGGAGGCTGAGGCAGGAGAATTGCTTGAACCTGGGAGGCGACGGTTGCAGTGAGCTGAGATCACGCCACTGCACTCCATCCTGGGTGACAGAGTGAGATTCTGTCTCAAAACAAAAACAAACCCCAAAATCCTAACATTGCCTGACCTTGGGCAATTCCCAACCCCTCTCTGTGCCTCAGGTTCCCTGTGTGTAAGCCAGGGAAGGAGTGGTAACAGGAAGGACCGCATATGATCGTCAGTATTATAATTCACATATTATTAAGATGGATTCATTGCTATTTTAACGGCATGAAGAAGATATTCATTACAATTAAGATGTTGAAGGCTCATTCAGGGTCCGTCTGGCTCCAGCTGACTGGTTAAGTGTCTTCTGGAACACCTTTCATTTTTCCCAGCCTCCACTCCTTATCTGTAAACCAAGATAATAAGAGCAAGAATTAAACAAGATGAGGAAGGGGTCCTCCAGCAGTCGGTGCTCAGCTGTTTTCTGGGGAGGCGTCATGTGCTGAGCTGGGCCCAGCCCTGGGGACCTCTCCAGTGTGAGCCCCCTGACCCTCCTGGCCCCCTGTGTAGATCTTTCAGCACATCATCCGGCGGGAGGTGACGGATGAGGACACACGGCACCTGTCCCGCAAGTTCAAGGACTGGGCCTACGGGCCAGTATATTCCTCGCTTTATGACCTCTCCTCCCTGGACACATGTGGGGAAGAGGCCTCCGTGCTGGAGATCCTGGTGTACAACAGCAAGATTGAGGTGGGCTCCAGGAGAGGGCATGGGGTGCGAGGAAGGAGGGGCAGGGCTGGGAGCAGGGATGGGGCCCTGGGGCTGGGCTAGGGGAGAGAGCCTCAGCCTCTAGGGCCCAACGTGGTGGATCTGTTGGCTGAATGCAAGAGAAGGTGCCAATTAAGTGCCCAGAACAGTGTCTGGCATGTGAGGAAATGAGCAAGACTTGTGGGAAGGTGGACTTTTGGAGCAGGTAGGACTGGGTTGGGATCCTGGCTCTGTAACTTACATGCCGTGTGTCTCAGGACAAGTGGCCCCACCTCTGTGGGTCTCAGCTTCCTCGTTTGTGACCTGGGGATAAGGATCATGCATATCCCATGGGGCTGTTGGGAGGACCAAAGAGGTTAATTTTAGAATGGCCTGGTACAGAGTAAAGATTATGTCAGCTTTTACCATTCGTGGTTGTTATATGAACTTTTGAAAGCTCTTTTTTTCAGTGAGGCATGGTGGCTTATGCCTGTAATTCCAGCATTTTGGGGAGCCAAGGTGGGCGGATTGCTTGAAGCCAGGAGTTTGACACCAGCCTGGGCAATATGGCGAAACCCCGTCTCTACAAAAATAAAAATAAAAATAAAAGTTAGCTGGGCGTGGTGGTGCGAGCCTGTAGTCCCAGCTACTTGGGAGGCTGAGGTGGGAGGATCACCTGAGCCTGGGGAGGTCGAGGCCTCAGTGAGCTGAGATCATACCACTGCACTCCAGCCTGGGTGACAGTGGGAGACCCTGTCTCAAAAAACAAAACAAAACAAAACAAGCTTTTTTTTTTTCTACTTAGCAATATTTTGTGAACATCATTCTGTAGTTTTAAATATTCTTTGGTAATATTGTCGCTGCATGTAAATGTACCATATTCAAATGAACCGTTCTGTTATTGTTGGTCGCTTGGGTTTGTTTCTGCCTGTAACTATCAGGAATAACACTACAAGAGCATCTCTGTGGCTGTGTTATTGCACAAATCATAAATATGGAGAAACTCAAGTCATTAAAGGGCTAGGAAGCTATACAAAGGGAGCAGAAAATGCTGGGGACTGGGTGCAGGTGGTCACCCTTCTAACCCTGCCCTGTGGCTTACTGGTCTGTGAGCTTGGCTTCCTTGCAAGACCTCATTTCTCTTATTTTTTGAATTAGTGGCCATCTTGATTTAAATTAGTAGTGGCAGCAGGTTTAGCATCTCAGGTGCAAACTGATTGATTGGTAGTGTCTACCCAGGGAACTGTATGAATACAATTGTGCAGGGCTCAATTATTGATGGCTGCCCTGGGTTCAGAATTGGAGAATTGTGGTAAGTCAATCATTTATCATCTTTGGGCAAAAATTTCTCAATCTTTCTCTCTGAATCAGAATTTCTGAGAATGAAGGCCAGGATTTATACTTGCGGCAAGCTACATAGATGATTTTGCGGCCAACAGCTTGGTACTATCCACAGATTGGAGTTTGGGAACCATGAGAATAAATGTCCTTTTTTCTTTTTTGAAACGGAGTCTCGCTCTTGTTGCCCAGGCTGGAGTGCAGTGGCACAATCTAGGCTCACTGCAATCTCCGCCTCCCAGGTTCAAGTGATTCTCCTGCCTCAGCCTCAGGAGTAGCTGGAATTACAGGTGCCCGCCACCACGCCCGGCTAATTTTTGTAGTTTTAGTAGAGTCAGGGTTTCACCACATTGGATAGGCTGGTCTTGAACTCCTGACATCAGGTGATCTGCCTGTCTCGGACTCCCAAAGTGCTGGGATTACAGGTGTGAGCCACCGTGCCCTGCCTGAAAATAAATGTCTTTTAAGGGACTTTCCAGTTCTGAGTTCTGTGATGCTAGAATAGGGCGGAAAGGCACATTGAGGCAGAATTGGGCAGAATCTCAAATGGTGAGTGCGGGAGCTTGGGGCTGATGTTCAGTGTCTGTCCAGTTCCCCATGAATCCTTGAACGCAGCTGAGGAATGGATGGAAAGAGAAAGCGCTGTCGGGGCGGAGGGTGGGGGAAAGCACAGCCAGGGCAGCCTGCCAGGACCCCCCACCTCAGGAAGGCAGCCCCTGACCACCCTGCCTCTCACAGAACCGCCACGAGATGCTGGCTGTGGAGCCCATCAATGAACTGCTGCGGGACAAGTGGCGCAAGTTCGGGGCCGTGTCCTTCTACATCAACGTGGTCTCCTACCTCTGCGCCATGGTCATCTTCACCCTCACCGCCTACTACCAGCCGCTGGAGGGCACGGTGAGTGCCCAGGGACCGGGCAGGGGCTGGGGCAGGCACTGGCTGAGCCATGCAGGACGGGGGCACAACCTCGTCCCTCTGGGTCCCCTGTAGGAGGAACTGGAGAAGGTTTAGGAACAGGTTGGGGAGGCGCCCTCCAACAGGCAGGGGTGGCCCTGAGCTGGGAGGAGGGAGACTCAGGAGCAAGAGAGTGAAGGAGGAGGCTACATGGGATCCAGATGTTTTGGGTCTGGGGGAACATCTGGATTGGGGGCCAGATGTCAGAGGGGCCGGGTGATGACCTGTGTGCCCTTGCTGCTCCCCAGCCACCGTACCCTTACCGCACCACGGTGGACTACCTGCGGCTGGCTGGCGAGGTCATTACGCTCTTCACTGGGGTCCTGTTCTTCTTCACCAACGTGAGTGCCTGGCCCCCGTGCCCCCCACTCTGCCTGCTCTCCTCTTCCTCTTCTCTTCCTGCACCTCTTTTCTCTCCTTCTTCTCTTCTCTCTCCTCCAAATTGTCCTTCTCCTTTCCTTCCTCCTTTTATTTTCCCATTTCTCTTCTACCTCCTCCAATCCCATGTTCTCCATCTCTGCTTTTTTCTCCTTTTCTAACAGGAAAGAGTCCTTTGTCTTTTCTCTGTACCGGCCTCTGCCTCCCTATCTTCTGTCCCTTTCTCTGTCTCCTCTTTCCTCCTCTCCTTTCCTGCTGGCCCCACCCCTTTCACGTGCCCCCTCCTGTCTTCCAGATCAAAGACTTGTTCATGAAGAAATGCCCTGGAGTGAATTCTCTCTTCATTGATGGCTCCTTCCAGCTGCTCTAGTAAGTGGAGGTCCCTGGGCCAGCAGGTTTTGGGTGAGGAAGGTGGGTTTGGGTTGCTAGGTCATCCAGATTCAGGAAAGAGGTGATTCTATTAGAATGAATCCACCCAACCTGGGCAGCTCTAACCCAAAGTCAGGACAAAGCCACAAACAACAGGGTTTTCTGGTTAAAGAAAAATTCTGATTGCTAGGGAGTTATCATATATACCATGGATAGAAATAATTATGCTGGTGAATGATTGCTAATGTCTGCCTGAAGGGCCATGTTAAGAATTTTGCACCTGTGTCTGTGTTTAGTGGGAAAGAGTTGGGATTGATTAATGATGTCTGCCTGGGACACAGGATGAGAGAGTTACTGCGTGTGTGTTACCTCTTCCACATTTCCCTTAGAATTGGAGAACGATGAAATTCACTTAGCCACAAAGTCTCCACTGAACACCACTAAGTCTGTCTTTAGCAATTCCAAGGGGCATCACTTCAGAATCTTGTGGGACCTCAGGATTAATTGCCAGCTCATTGAATGTTGTTGTTAACAGAAAGCTGGGGAACCCTGCTAATCCACTTTGTTTCTTTCCTGGGGGTCTAGAAGGCATTGGGAAGTCCTGATACCCTGGAGGGCTTGGAGGCTTGTCTCCCCCTCCAGAGCCTCATTGTCCCCTCTCCCCTCTGGCCTCTCTTGTGGTCTCTGCTGCACTGCAGCTTCATCTACTCTGTCCTGGTGATCGTCTCAGCAGCCCTCTACCTGGCAGGGATTGAGGCCTACCTGGCCGTGATGGTCTTTGCCCTGGTCCTGGGCTGGATGAATGCCCTTTACTTCACCCGTGGGCTGAAGCTGACGGGGACCTATAGCATCATGATCCAGAAGGTACGGGCTGGGAGGGCCCTCTGGACTCGTGTGTTCCTGGAGGGAGCCACACACACCACATGCACACTTATGCGCCTGCAGACCTGAGGATGCCGGGTACCGTGAGGGCAGGAGGCATGGTCTGGACACTGGGGTGGGACCAGGGTGGAGATGGAGAAATGGGGAAAGTGAGAAACCACATGTCTCCTGTTTGCCTCCATAATCCCACTGGGGTCTTTAGATCCTCTTCAAGGACCTTTTCCGATTCCTGCTGGTCTACTTGCTCTTCATGATCGGCTACGCTTCAGGTGAGCTCTGGGTGCTCAGGTGGGCCTGGCAGGGGTGGTGCAAGGACGGGAACAGTAGCCATGATATATTGGGGACAATAGCAGCCTTGCTGAGTTCTTTTTTTTTGAGATGGAGTTTCACTCCTGTTGCCCAGGCTGGAGTGCAATGGTGCAATCTCAGCTCACTGCAACCTCCACCTTCCAGGTTCAAGCGATTCTCCTGCCTCAGCCTCCCATGTAGTTGGGATTATAGGCTCCTGCCACCACGCCCCACTAATTTTTTTTTTTGTATTTGTAGTAGAGACAGGGTTTCACCCTGTTGGCCAGGCTGGTCTTGAACTCCTGACCTCAGGTGATCCACCCATCTTGGCCTCCCAAAGTTCTGGGATTACAGGTGTGAGCCAATATGCCTGGCCACTGAGTTCTTATTTGTATGCCAGGCACTAGACTAAGTAACGTTTCCATCCTTGACCCCCAACAAGCCTGTAAGCTAAGTGCCTTTATTATCCCCTGTTATAGAAAAGGAAACTGAGGCTTAAGAGGGTTAAATAACTAGCACAAGTTCAAAAGCCAGTGAATGGTGGCTGGGTGCAGTGGCTCACGCCTGTAATCCCAGCACTTCGAGAGGCCAAGGTGGGTGGATCACTTGAGGTCAGGAGTTTGAGACCAGCCTGGCCAACGTGGCGAAACCCTGTCTCTACCAAAAAATACAAAAATTAGACAGGCATGGTGGCACGCAACTATAGACCCAGCTACTCGGAAGGCTGAGGCACAAGAATCGCTTGAACCCAGAAGGTGGAGGTTGCAGCGAGCCAAGATGGCACCACTGCACTCCAGCCTGGGCAACACAGCGAGACTCTGTCTCAAAAAAAAAAAAAAGAAAAAAAGGTAGTGAATGGTAAAACTGGAGTGTCAGCTATTGCTACAAAGGAAGCCACCTAAAGCTTAGTGGCTTAAAATAGCACCCACTTGTTATTATTATTATTAGTATTGTTTGTTTTTTGTGGCAAGGTCTCTGTAGCTGAGGCTGGATGGCAGTGGTGCTCTTGGCTCACTGCGACCTCTGCCTCCCAGGTTCAAGCGATTCTCTTGCCTCAGCCTCTTGAATAGCTGGGATTACAGGCGTGTGCCACCATGCATGGCTAAGTTTTATATTTTTGGTAGAGATGGGGTTTCACCATGTTGGCTAGGTTGGTCTCGACCTCCTGACCCCAAGTGATCTACCCACCTTGGCCTCCCAAAGTGCTGGGATTACAGGCGTGAGCCACTGTACCAGGCCAACTTATTATTGCTTATGAGTCGGTGGGTCAGCTGGGTGGCTGTGCTGCCCTGGGCCAGGTTTGGTTGATCCCTACAGGCTCTTGTGCCTGTGGTCAGCTGGCAGGCTGGCTGCCGGCTGACTAGTCTAGCTAGTATGGACTTGGTTAGAGGGGCTTTGCTATCTATCTTCCACGTGGTCACTCATCTCTGGCCAGCTAGCTTGGGCTTGTCCATATGGTAGCCTTAGGCTTCCAAGAACATGAGCAGAAGTGTTCAAGGACACCTCCTGGCATGGCATCACTGCTGCCTTACTCTGTTGGCCAAAGCAAGTCCCAAGGCCAGCCTCGATTCAACGGATGGGGAAATAGACGTCATTTCTTTTTTTTCTTGTTTTTGGGTGGAGACAGGGTCTCCCTATGTTGCCCAGTCTGGTCTTGAACTCCTGGGCTCAAGCAGTCCTCCCACCTCAGCCTCCCAAAGTGCGGGATTATAGGTGCGAGCCACCATGCCTGGCCTAGACTCCACTTCTTGGTGGGAGAAGCTGTAAAGCCACATTGAAGGGGCATGGATACATGGGAGGATAAAATTTAATAATTAAACTACTAGCCCAGGTATTTTCTTAAAGCCTGACATCAGCTCCCTTTGATACACCTCCTCCCTGATGTCACGATGCCACTCAGAAGCATTCTGGGACCTCAGTGGCATGGGCCATGAGGGAAGGACCAGGGACCAGGGCTGGAGAAACTGACCAAGTCCTTGGGCTGGTCCCTGAGGGGTGGGTGATCTGACATCAATGCCCAGCATCCAAAGGGGACTGGCCAGCTCAGGTTAGACCCAGACACATTCACATCTGAGCAGGTTCATCTGGGGACGAGCCTGGCACAGGAATCTCATGAGGGTGATACTTTAACCCATGACGGTGGCCAAGGCTCTATGTGGATTATTGGGGGGAAGTGGAATTGTGGTTTTCACTAGGAAGATAGGGACAGGGTACAGCTTTCCCCTTCCAGGGATCACACTGGAAAAACTAGACAGTGTCAAGAATTCAGCAGTTTGGGATTCAGGTCAGCGATCTAGCCCTACTGCAGTCCTAGTTATTGAAACCGAGCAGAAACAAGGGTTAGAGTAGCAGCTGAGAAGTCAGCTCAGTCACAGGGCTTCTCCTTATAGGATGCACTAGATCTCGGTTCTGAGGCTGACATGACATAAACAGGACACACACGCTTCTCTTCCCACACTTTGGTGCCCATAGCAGACATTACTAATGGATCACAGAACAGTTTTTCTGGTGGGTCCAGACAAGGTCTCAAAATCCTTCTCTGTTGAGAAGGTGCTATACAACTGAAGAGCATTAGCATATGAGTTGAAATCTGCATACTCTGATCTCTGGTTGCAGGCAATATGACATTCTATGCCCCACAGACTGATGGGACTGAGCCTTCTTCATGCTCCCCTCCCTGGCTGGTTTAGGGACAGGTTGTTGCTGCCAAACTGTGTTGAGAAGGAATCTGAAGCTTCACCTGGGCTTAGTAGGAAAGGAGAACCATGATGAGTTTGAGATGTCTGGAACAGGAGAGGCCCCTTAGAGAACATGGCTTCGGGGACAGTCAGGACTGGTGCCTGGTTTCAGCCCCCATTTTTCCTCTCTGGGTTGGGGTGCAGTGGGAAGCTGTCAGAGAGAGAGTCTGCCCCTGGGAATAGGGACATTCCAGAGCCCCCAGTACCTCCAAGAATGGTAGGTTGCATTAGGATTTCCCAACACTATTGACATTTGAGACCAGATCATTCTTAGTGGCAGGGACCATCCTCTGCATTGCAGGGTGTTGGGCAGCACCCCTGGCCTCCACCCACCTGATGCCAGTAGTACCCCCACCCCCAGTCGTAACAACTCAAAATGTCTTTAGACATTGTCAAATGTCCCCTGATGGGGAAAACTGAGACCCTCCCTGGACTAGATCCTGAAAACCTCTTCCCTCCCAGTAGCAGGGAACCACCAGGTTGTGTAAGGAGGGGTGAACTGTCCCAGGTTGGAAACAGAGCAGGTCAAAACTCCCATGCTTTTCAGTAGTGAGATTGCGCCTGTGAGTAGCCACTGCACTCCATCCTGGGCAACATAGCAAGACCCCATCACAGAAAGAGAGAGAGAGAGAGAGAGAGAGAGAAAACCTCTTCCTATAAGCAAGAGTTTATGGAAAGAGCAAAGGCTTCAAAGGCTTTGGGATCAGGAGGACCTGGGTTTGGCGTGGCTTGGCTGACGTGCAGGGTGACACAGGTCAGCGTGTGGGCCAGGGTGCTCCCCTCATTAGGCCTCAGCTTTCCCCTCCAGCAAATGAAAATGACACCCTCCACCTCTGTGCGTGTCCTCACACTCAGCGAGTGCCACCCCCACCCCTCCCACAGCCCTGGTCTCCCTCCTGAACCCGTGTGCCAACTTGAAAGTGTGCAATGAGGACCAGACCAACTGCACAGTGCCCACTTACCCCTCGTGCCGCGACAGCGAGACCTTCAGCACCTTCCTTCTGGACCTGTTTAAGCTGACCATCGGCATGGGCGACCTGGAGATGCTGAGCAGCACCAAGTACCCCGTGGTCTTCATCATCCTGCTGGTGACCTACATCATTCTCACCTTTGTGCTGCTCCTCAACATGCTCATTGCCCTCATGGGCGAGACGGTGGGCCAGGTCTCCAAGGAGAGCAAGCACATCTGGAAGCTGCAGGTGAGGCCCCAGGGCCCCCAGCCCCATCCCACCGGCCACCCTTGTCCTTCTAAGGACACTCACCCGACTGGCTTCCTCGGCCTTCCATTCTGAGCAAGCCGTGTCTTCTCATTCTGCCTCCACTTCCCTGTCTGTAAAATGGGCATCAGAGGCTGCTGCTGACTTCCCGGAGCTGCCTCATGAATTTCGAGGTGGCTTCTTGCCTGGCCACCAGCAGTGGACTCAGATTCTCCTTGCGGTTCAGCTCACAGGACACAGTTGGCTCCACCCAGCATGACTGAGTGACTTCTGCCAGCTCAGAAAGTGCTCAGTGGCCATCAGCGTTTCAGCAGGTGTCCCATGCTGAGCCCAGGGGCAGCTTTTATGCTTCAGCACGCCAGCACAGGGATGTCAGCATTCTCACGGGGGTCTTTTACTAGCAACCGTGAGCATGCTTCCTAGAGGAGAAACCAGTGGGGACAGGGGCTGCTTTGGCCCCGGGGAGCTGCAGCCTTTACTTCCCAAAAGCTTTCTATACAATCCTGGGAAGCGCAGGCCCTGGGATCACAGCCCTCCCAGGCCAGGTGCAGCCTCCAAACCTGGTGTCCTAATAAACAGTGCTGCCCCATGGCCCAGGAATATAGCACCCATATTTACTTTGACTGTGCATTTCAGGAAAATGGTGCAGTGAAAAAAAAAAAGGCCCAAGGTTGTCCTCCCAGGACTGCGTCTGAGGGAAACAACTCTGGCCTGCTCTTAACCTTTATCTGTATTGCTTACTTCATTGGGCCTCAGTTTCCCCACTGGGCATTACAGGATGCAAACAGGGCATCCTGTGGGCTGGAGTGCAATGGCACGCTCTTGGCTCACTGCAACCTCTGCCTCCCAGGCTCAAGTGATTCTCCGACCTCAGCCTCCCAAGTAGCTGGGACTAAGGTGTGCACCACTGCACCTGGCTAATTTTTGTATTTTTTGTAGAGATGGGGTTTCACCATGTTACCCAGGCTGGTCTTGAACTTCTGAGCTCAAGCGATCGGCGGGCCTTGGCTTCCCAAAGTGCTGAGATTGCAGGTGTGAGCCATTCCACCCAGCCTCAGACCATTATATTAAAAAAAAAAACCAAAAAAACTGCAAATTTAAAAATTAAAAGTTTTCCTATGAAAATCCAGATTTCCGGCTTTTCTTGAAAAGTTGGAAGCCCCAGGCAGTGCAGGGTCCAAATTCCTGCCTGGGAGCCCTCAGGTGGGGTAAGTGTCAGCTACCCCCTTAAATGGGGGCATTTGCTCCCTGTTCGCCCCAGTCTCCACCCCTCCCTCATGTTCTCAGCACTGAGTGGCGACTGCTGTGTCAGTGTGATGGGGCTTGGGCTGCAGCCTTTCTGCACCTGATCCTGTTTCACCCATTTGTTTTCCTGCCTGCCACCTGTGGGTGTTTGAGTTTATAAATCCTGTGTCTAGGGGGCGGTAGGAGTGTAAATGCCTAGTTCTGGGCCCACCCTGGCTGCTTGTCTCATTTCCGCCATCAGAGCGGCAGGCGCGGGCTGTGAGGCTCACTGAGGTCCCTCCTGACCCTCCCTCTCCGCAGTGGGCCACCACCATCCTGGACATTGAGCGCTCCTTCCCCGTGTTCCTGAGGAAGGCCTTCCGCTCCGGGGAGATGGTCACTGTGGGCAAGAGCTCAGATGGCACTCCCGACCGCAGGTGGTGCTTCAGGTGAGGCTGGGGCAGTGGGGCCGGGCAGGCAGGGCGGAACCGTCCCCACTGGCTCGGGGCCCCTGCTGCTCCAGCGTCGTCTACCCATTGCAATTTCTGGAGCCACTGAGGCCCCAAGAGGCCCAAGCAGAGTTTATTTCCACCAGGCGATCTTAGGCAAGTCGGCCCACCTCTCTCAGCCTCAGTTTCTTCATCTGTGAAATGAGACAATGATCTCATGGGCTCCTAGGCTGGTGGTGCGGATTAGACAGGTCAGCACATGAGAAGTGCTCTGCCAGTGCCCGACGCGCATTGGGACACCACAGGCTCCCCTGTTCCTTGCTCAGCGGGAAGCAGAGACTTGGATGGTGGGTTCATTTCAGAGCATCACCCTCTATCTAGCAAACAGTGGGGTGGGCTCTAGTGCCTTGGGTGAAATGGGAAGCTGAGGAATCTGCAGTTTCCAGGGCTGGAGACCTCACCCAGCCCATCTGCAGAATGACTCTGTGTTCCAGAGGCACAGGGAGTGCCAGCTTCTTAGGTGAACCCCTTCATGAATCTTTTCTTTTCAGTTGATTCATTCTTTAAAGTGGTTGTCAGCATAAAGCATAAGCAGAATGTTGTTTGTTTGTTTGTTTTGAGACGGCGTCTTGCTCTGTCTCCCAGGCTGTAGTGCAGTGGCACGATCTCATCTCACTGCAAGCTCTGACTCCTGGGTTCACGCCATTCTCCTGCCTCAGCCTCCCGAGTAGCTGGGACTACAGGCGCTCGCCACCGCGCCCGCCTAATTTTTTGTATTTTTAGTAGAGACGGGGTTTCACTGTGTTAGCCAGGATGGTCTTGATCTCCTGACCTCGTGATCCACCCGTCTCAGCCTCCCAAAGTGCTGGGATTACAGGCCTGAGCCACTGCACCTGGCTGAGCATAAGCAGAATGTTTGGAGTCAGGCAAAGTCAGTTTCCTCGTCTGTAAAATGGGAACAATAACAGCACCCACCTCCTAGGCCAGCTGATCAGTTCAATTCCATTTTTTATGTTTGTTTTTAGAGGCAGGGTTGCTCAGGTTGGAGTGCAGTGGTGTGATCATAGCTGACTGCAGCCTCCAACTCCTGGGCTCAAGCAATCCTCCCATCTCAGCCTCCTCACGCCACCATGTCCGACCAATTTTTAATTTTTTTGTAGAGATGGGGTTCTTGCTACGTTGCCCAGGCTGGTCTCAAACTCCTGGTCTCAAGCGATCCTCCCACCTCAGCTTCCCAAAATGCTGGAATTCCAGGTGTGAGCCACCACCCCCAGCCTCTGTTCAGTTTGAATCCAAAGCTCAAATCCTAGCTGGGTGTGGTGGTTCACGCTTGTAATCCCAGCACTTTGGGAGGCCAAGGCAGGAGGATTGCTTGAGGTCAGGAGTTTGAGACACCCTGGGTAACAGGTGAAATCCCGTCTCCACTAAGAACACAAAAACTAGCCGGGCGAGGTGGCGGGCACCTGTGATCCCAGCTACTCAGGAGGCTGAGGCAGGAGAATTGCTTGAACCTGGTAGGTAGAGGTTGCAGTGAGCCGAGACTGCGCCACTGCACTCCAGCCTGGGGGACAGAGCAAGACTCTGTCTCAAAACAAACAAAAATGAATAGATAGGATAATATGTAAAAAATAAAAAAAGATAATATGTCAAAACAAATGAGTGGATAAACAAAATGTAGGTTATGCGTACAGTGAAATATTATCTGGGCCAGGCGTGGTGACTGTAGTACCAACACTTTGGGAAGCAAGGCAAGAGGATTGCTTGAGCCCAGGAGTTCAAGATTAACACAGTGAAACCCCATCTCTACAAAAAAATTTAAAAAATTTAGCCAGGTGTGGTGGCATATGCCTGTAATCCCAGCTACTCGGGGGGCTGAAGTGGGAGGATCACTTGAGCCTGGGAGGTCAAGTTTGCAGTGAGCTGTGATAGTGACACTGCACCCTCGCCTGGGCAATGGAGTGAGACCCTGTCTCAAAAGAAGGATAAAAGAAAAAATTTCTGCTTGGGGAAATGGAAGAGTTTTGGAAATAGACAGCAGTGATGGTCACACAATGTGGATGTGCTTAATGCTACTGAATTGTATACTCAAAAATGATTAAGATGGAAATTTTGTGTGTGTGTGTATACACACACATACACACACCAACACACACACACACAAATACACACACACCCCCAATTTTTTTTTTTGAGATGGAGTCTCACGCTCTGTCCCCCAGGTTGGAGTGCAGTGGTGTGATCTTGGCTTACTGCAACTGCCTCCCAGGTTCAAGCGATTCTCCTGCCTCAGCCTCCTGGGTCGGTGGGACTACAGGCCACCATGGGACTACAGGCCACCATGGGACTACGGGCCACCATGCCCCGCTAATTTTTTTTTTTTTTTGTATTTTTAGTAGAGGCGGGGTTTCACCATGTTGGCCAGGCTGGTCTTGAACTCCTGACCTCAAATGATCCACCCACCTTGGCCTCCCAAAGTGCTGGATTGCAGGCATGAGCCACCACGCCCAGCTTTGTTATGTAAATGTTACCATAACAAAAAAAGGAGGGTGTGCTGGGGATGGTGGCATGGGGAACATCTCTGTGGGGCTCCCCATGACCCTCTGCTTGGGCCCCACCAGGGTGGATGAGGTGAACTGGTCTCACTGGAACCAGAACTTGGGCATCATCAATGAGGACCCGGGCAAGAATGAGACCTACCAGTATTATGGCTTCTCACACACCGTGGGCCGCCTCCGCAGGGGTGAGTGGAAGGGTGGGTGCAGAGGGGAGCCCCAGTCCCTTCTCATCACAAGTTTGCTTTGAGCAGTCCTGCTCCTTTCCGGGACTCGGTGTCCGTGTCTGCAGAATGAGAGAGTGTGCCCCTGAGTTTCCTCTGCTGCCCGTGAGTGCCTGGGGTACCTCACCTACGTGGCTTCATCCTGGCCATCCCTACTGTTGACATGAGCTGGCCTGGGGAGGGAGGACGAGCTCCTCGGCCATGCCCATGTGGAGAAAACCTTCGTGTTTGTCCAGTAAGCCGTTAGCATGCAGGATGAAGCTGGAGAGGACACGGGCACTCAGGGCATCCGGCTCCAAGCTTGAATCCTGGTTCCTCCATTCTCTCCTGGGGAGGCACCTTGACCTCTCTTGAGCCCCAGTTTCAACCTCTGTAAAATGAGCATAGTCACACCCCCCCCCCAACCCCTTCAGAGCACTGTGGAGTGCCCAGTACACAGTAGGCACTCAATATATGCACACTGTCTCTCCACCAACCCCCAACCCCTCCCTCTAATGTGCTCGCGGTGCAGATCGCTGGTCCTCGGTGGTACCCCGCGTGGTGGAACTGAACAAGAACTCGAACCCGGACGAGGTGGTGGTGCCTCTGGACAGCATGGGGAACCCCCGCTGCGACGGCCACCAGCAGGGTTACCCCCCCAAGTGGAGGACTGATGACGCCCCGCTCTAGGGACTGCAGCCCAGCCCCAGCCTCTCTGCCCATCCATTTCTAGTCTAGCCGCATTTCAGCAGTGCCTTCTGGGGTGTCCCCCCACACCCTGCTTTGGCTCCAGAGGCGAGGGCCCAGTGGAGGTGCCAGGGAGGCCCCAGGACCCTCTGGTCCCCAGGCCCTGCCTCCCCACCCTGGGGTGGGGGCTCCCGGCCACCTGTCTTGCTCCTATGGAGTCACATAAGCCAACGCCAGAGCCCCTCCACCACAGGGTTCAGGCCCCTGCCCCTGCCTCTCCATTATTTATTTGCTCTGCTCTCAGGAAGCGACGTGACCCCCGCCCCAGCTGGAACCTGGCAGAGGCCTCAGGACCCCGTTCCAAGTGCACTGCCCAGCCAAGCCCCAGCCTCAGCCTGTGCCTGAGCTGCATGTGCCACCATTTTTGGAAGCGTGGCAGCTTTGCAAGGGGGCTGTGGCCCTCGGCATGGGGCCGTGCCTTCTGTATGTTCTGTAGAGCGTCTGGGATTTGCTGGTGCTCAATAAATATTTTTTCATTGATGGTGGAGATGGCAGGACGATGGCGGGGGTGGGAGGGATGGTAACAGGCATGAGACTATAGCGAGGGAGATGGGAGAGCTAGGAAATGCCTGGGGGGAGCCAGGGGCAGGGGTGAGAGTGAGGGCAGAAGTGCTGACCTGGAGGCATTTAGAGTGTTGGTGGTTGGGGGCTGGACTGGGTGGTTGTGATGGTGATGGTGGCCTGAGAGGTGGCTGAGGTGGCTGTAGGGAAGGTGGGGGTGGAGGGAGGGGAGGAGGGTGATGCTGGTGGGGGTAATAATGCTGGTCAGGGAGAGTCAAGTTGGCAGGGCAAGAGTGATGCTGGTGGGGGTGACAGTAGTGCTGGCTGGGGGATAATGATCCCCGTGGAGACAGTACATTTGGGCAGCGGAGAGTAATGCTGGCGGGGGGGTTGACGATGCAGGTGTGGGGGCTCTGCTGCTCATCAGGGAACAGTCATGCTGGGAGTGCTGCAGGGAGGGCTGTCCTGCAAGTGGGGAGGCGTAGCAGTGGGCGAGCCCGGAGTGTCAGCAGGGGTACTGGGTGTGCACGCGGGTTGCTGTGGTGAGGACTATGGTAGCAGGGGCACATTGGCAGTGCTTGTGGAGCTGGGGTGGGTGGGGGTCGTGGTGTTGCTGGCTGAGTGGGATGGTGCCTCCTTGAGGACTGCCTGCCTGTGTCTGTCCATGGGGCCGCATGCCACCTGGAGCTCTGAGCCATGAGCCAGAGGTGAGGCTGACCCTCTTCCCTTCTGTATTAGTCTGTTCTCACGCTGCTGATAAAGACATAGTCGAGACTGGGTAATTTATAAAGAAAAAGAGGTTTAATGGATTCATAGTTCCATGTGGCTGGGGAGGCCTCACAATCATGGCAGAAGGTGAAAGGCACATCTTACATGGCAGCAGGCAAGAGAGAAGAGAGCTTGTGCAGGGAAACTCCCCTTATAAAACCACCAGATCTTGTGACACTATCACCAGAACAGCACATGAAGGACCCGCCCCCATGATTCAATTACCTCCCACCAGGTCACTCCCACAACACAGAATTGTGGGAGCTATAGTTCAAGAGATTTGGGTGGGGACACAGCCAAACCATATCACCTTACCAGGGCAGCCATTAGCCTGGGGTCACACCCAACACCAATCAAGTTCTGAGGCAGCTCCAGACCTCCTGGCATGAGGAGGGACCCCACCCCAAAGCCAAGGAAGCCACAGCCAGCTAGAGTTTCCCATGGCCTCCCAGCTCCGGGTCCAGCCTGGGGCTGGGATCTCACATCCTTCTGAAGCTTCAGTTGAGAAGAGCTTGGGTCTGGGAGGGGACCAAGGCCAAGGGCAGCTGCAGTGGAAAATAGCACGGGGCTTGGGTTAAGCAGTCCTGGATTTGCATTGGCAATGGGTTATTTGGTTCAGGGAATGTTAGTTGAGTCACTTTACCTCTCTGGGCCTCCACCTCTTCATCTGTCAGAAGGGGAGAGTCAGTGGCAGGAGGGACATGAGTCTACCAAGCTCCATGAGCAGGAGGGAGGACTCAGATTATCACCAAGTCTGGCCAGGGGGCTCCAACCCCTAACCTCCTCCTACATTGCTTTCCAGGAGCAGATTGTACCCCTCGTGGTCCAGGGTAGCCCAATTCTTCCCAGGGCTCCATGATTTTTTATCTGTTCCCACACCCAGACGGGGTCCTCAGCCAGCGCTCTCAACAGGCATCCCCAAAGCCATTCTGGTTAGATGGGTTGTGTCGAAGGCTGCGCCTGAGCCAGTCCCCATGTCCGGGTGACCGGGTGCTTCCTGGTGAACCTCCCCAGAACCACAGGGAACCCCAGCTAAGAGTGGCAGTTCAGCTCTTCGGAGGCTGCAGACAAACATCTTTCCCTCAGGCCAGGCTCTGGGAAGGAGTAGCCAAGTGACTGAGCCCCTGGGGCTCAACTCTGAGAAAGGCAGTAGGTCTGGGGCAGAGAGAGAAACACTTTTCCTTTTCCTCTACTCTGATTGAAGTGAAAACACTCTTAAGTTGTTGCTCTTGGGCTTTTCCCCTGGGTTGGTCAGAAGACAAAATGGCCACCTGGATCTTCCCTTAAAGCTGGTTGTTTGGGACAAGGAGGGGGCCTATTTTGCCTTGGGTGCCCTCGAAACAAGCAGGGATAGTGAGGGGGGGATGTTGGCATGTCGGGGAATGTCCTAGAAAGCTCTGGATTTGGGCCAGGTGCAGTGGCTCATGCCTGTAATCCCAGCATTTTGGGAGGCTGAGGAGGGCAGATCACCTGAGGTCAGGAGTTTGAGACCAGCCTGGCCAATATGGCAAAACCCCGTCTCTACGAAAAATACAAAAATTAGCCAGGTGTGGTGGTTGCCTGCCTGTAATCCCAGTTACTTGGGAGGCTGAGGCAGGAGAATTGCTTGAACCTGGGAGGCGGAGGTTGCATTGAGCCAAGATCTCACCATTGTACCCCAGCCTGGGTGACAAGAGCAAACTCTGTCTAAAAAAAAAAAAAAAAAAAAAAAAACCTCTGGATTTGGATTCAAGAGAACTGATTTGAGTCTTGCCTCAGGAACTCTTCTGGGTATTTGTGGGTAGATTAGAAATGCTCCGAGCCTCAGTTCCCTTATCTGGAAAGTGGGCACAGGCTTTGTGATGATTGAGTGATTCCTGGGACCCTTTAAATTCCCCCAGGCAGGCTGGGCATGGTGGCTCACACCTGTAATCCCAGCACTTTGGGAGTCCAAAGTGGGCAGATCACTTGAGGTCAGGAGTTCCAGACCAGCCTGGCCAACGTGGTGAAACCCTGTCTCCACTAAAAATATGAAAATTAGGTGGGTGTGATGGGGCACCCCTGTAATTCCAGCTACTCAGGAGGCTGAGGTGAGAGAATTGCTTGAGCCCTGTTGGGGGTAGTTGGGGGGACGGTGGTGGAGGTTGCAGAGAGCTGAGATTGCACCACTGCACTCCAGCCTGGGCGATAAGTGAGACTCTGTCTCAAAAAAAAAAAAAAATAAAAAAAAAAAAAAAAAATTCCCCCAGGCAGCAGTTGAATGGTAGTCAATACCCAAATCAGTGAGGAAGAAGAGAGAATTGTGGTTGTAGTGTTCATATATTTATGTGATTTGGGCAGCAAGTAACAGAAAACTTCCACTGGCAGAAAAAAAAAAGGATATTTATTGTGTCAGATAGCAGGATGTCCCAAGTTAGGGAGGATATTAAGGCTGGTTAATTCAGGGTCTCTGTGATTCATTAAGGACCCAGTTCTGTCCCTCATGTATTCCTTCAGCATTTAAGTATGGATTCCAACCAGGCGTCAGGCTCTGTGCGGAGGCAACGCAATGCCTGGTGTGCTGGCTTTTTCGTCACGCCAGCTTTCCTCAAGGACACAAGATGGCGCCCTTGATCCAGACATTACATCCAGATTCAGCCTCATTCAGTAGAAGCGAAGACAGCTCTTCCTTTCTCTTTTTCCCTGAAGTGTCCTAGCTGGCCTCTCCTCTTGTATTATCGACCAGAATTGTGTCATGTGTCCCACGCTTCGGCCAATCAGCAGGCAGGAAACAGCAATTGGCCTAAAGAAGGAGATGGCAATATGGAGGAAGGAAGTGACTCCAGCCGGGTCTGGGTTCTATGAGAAAGAGGATGTGGGAATTGATATTGCCTAGGCAACCAGCAGCATCTACTACAGTCCTTTTTTAAAATGTCCACCCTTCACCCCAACATTGTCACCAAGAATGGCTGTGGCTCATTCTGGGTCTGTGAAGAGGTCACTTCTCTAGGGGCAGATGGGATGGGCCTGCCAACAAAATCAAAACACCCTCCCAACTCAAAGAGACTCAGTAACTTCTAAGGTGAGTGTTTAATTTATTTTCATTATTTTATTTTATGAGACGGGGTCTTAATCTGTCGCCCAGACTGGAGTGCAGTGGCACGATCTTGGCTTACTGCAACCTTTACCTCCCAAGCTCAAGCAATTCTCTTGCCTCAGCCTCCTGAGTAGCTGGGATTAAAGGCGCGTGCCACTATCTCCCAGCTAATTATTTTTACTTTTTTATAATGAAATAATTTTGGCTATGAATTTTCCTATGAGTACACTTTTAGCCCTATAGTAAGTTTTCCCAACTGTGATTTTTCTAAATATTTGATGATTTGGATATTGACTATGACTCAATAGCTGTTTGGGGGAACTTAAAAATCTACAAGTTATTGGTATTTTGTTTGTTCCAGTAAAATCTTAAAGATGACCTTTCCCAGTGTTCTCAAAGTGTGGGACATGCACTGGTGGTATGCCAGAATATTCTCAGGTGATACAATGGACATAGGATCACACTTAAAAAACCCATATTCTCTTTTCAGTTCTCTGTATTCCCTGACTGTATCAAGGTCTCAGTATGGTGCTTCTGTATTTAAATGCCTTCCCAACATTCACTAATATTTGTTTTCAAATAGAGAGAAGCCTTAGGCTCAGAACCTCTGGAAGGACATGGTATCTAGGAAGAACTTAAAAACATTTTTAGTGGCTGGGCATGGTGGCTCATGCCTGTAATCCTAGTGCTTTGGGAGGCCAAGGCAGGTGGATCACCTGAGGTCAGGAGTTCAAGACCATAAGGACTCAGGAACTACAAAAAATAAAAATAAAATTTAAAAATCAGCTGGGTACGATGGTGTGCACCTGTAATCCCAGGTACTCAAGAGGCTGAGGCAGGAGAATCACTTGAACCTAGGAGGTGGAGGTTGCAGTGAGCCGAGATCGCGCCACTGCCCTCCAGCCTGGGTGACAGAGTGAGACTCTGTCTCAAAAAAATAATAAAATAAAAAACATTTTAACTTCATCTTATTTTTAGAGTAATAAAGCCTTTTCTTTATGGCAAACAATACAGTTTTCTAGATAAAGTAGTGGTCTCAAGTGTAGTTTACAATAAAATCATTTAATAATAAAAATATAGCTTATAAAAAAGAATACTTAGATGATTTAAGGAACTATATTAAATGAATAAATGTTCATGGAGAAAATGATGACTATGTTCTAGAAATGACTGATATTTGGGAATTATTAATTTATCCCAACCCTATATCCAAGCTTGATCCCTTTTCACTACCAAGCCTACACCTCTCTATTTGCATACTTCCTGTGACAGGAGGTTCATCGTCTCTGAAGTCTGTAAAAAAGTAGCATCCTTAGTTTAGTATCTGATGCCCTTCTTCTTTCCCCTGCCTTGTGTGCCCTTCTCCAAGACTGAGCACTTTGGTTCCTTTAGCCACTCTTCAGGTTATCATTGCAGCTACCAGTTGTGGCGTGCCTACTGTGTCTGACACTGGCATTCAGTCTCCCTAAGACTGAGGAGGCGCGGACACTGCAAAAGGTCACACAACTAAGTAGATGAAGTGGGATTTGAACCTGAGGCAGTAGTTCCAAAACCCCAGGCCCTTTGCCCACATGATCTCATTTCATCTTCTGTGTAATCCCGGAAGGTAAAGAATAAGAGATTTTTTTCCCTTCTTGAACAAGACACAGAGATGAAGTGACTTGTTCAAGGTCACCCAGCTACCTGATGAGTGTGGATTTGAATCCAGATGTCATCTGACTCCAAAGATGCCAAGCTAACCTTCCTTTGCCATGAACTCTTACCATCTTCCCCACCCCAATTGCTCAGTTCTGCAGAAGGTCTCTTCTGTCTTTTTGAAGGTAAATACTTCCAACAAATGATAAAAATTCACCTGCATTCACTGAACCCTTCGAGTGTCCCAGGCTTGATCTTACTTCTTCTATATATAGCACCTCATTGAAGTCTCACGGGGATTCTATACAGTTGGCACTCTTAATTATCCTTCCCACCCCGGCCCCATATTAGTCATGGTTTGGGGGGCACAGACTTGTGACAGCAAGTCTGAGTATACATTGGCTCATATTACTGAAAAAGACTAGGCATGTTTGGCTTCAGGTATGGCTGGATTCAGGGGCTTGAATGAGGTAGTCAGGACTCAGTCTCTCTATTATGTGCCTGTCTCTCAGCTCTGTCTTCCTTTATGACAGCTTTCTTCTTAGGCTGTCCCAAGGTGTTAACCCCTGGAAGCTGCACACTGACATCCTACCAACTTAACAATCTTAGAGAAAAGAGCTTCTTGTTCCAATCATCCCAGCAAAGTCCCAGGTCCCTGACTCTCACTGGACCAACTTGGGTCATGTGTCCACTCCTGAACCAATCACTGTGGCTTGGGAAGCAGAGTGCTCTCTGATTGGTCAGACTTGAGTTCTTTGGCCATCTCCAGAGCTAGGGGTAGTTAGCTTCTCCCAGACCCAGGGGGCTGAAAGTGGGGAACGGCAGTGCCCTGAGCTAAGTTAGAATGTTGAAACCTGTGCTAGATGAAGTCAGCTGCCCCAAATCCCCACTCCTCCCTTTATCTGTGCCCTTTGCAGTCTAACTTTGTGATGTCCTCCCACCGCGGGCAAAGCATAATTTCCCACAGCTGGTCTTGACCACGTGACTTGTCTTGACCAATGGGATGTTAGCAGACATGCCAGGGCCAGCCCTCAGGAAGAGGATAAGAGACACCCAGGCAACCTAGCTGAGATCAGAGCAACCCGCAGCGGCATGAGAAATGAATGTTTTTGGATACCATGGGTTTTTTATTTTGTGTGTGTGTGTTTTAAGTGCAGGCAGCAATAGCTAATGGATACAGACACTAGAAGAGAGAGTAAATAGAACACGGGCAGGCCAAAAAAACTAAATGTCTACTATATTCCGTATTATAGATGAGGAAACAGGTTCAGGGAGGTGAAGCCTCTGCTAAGCGGTGGAGTTGGGACCTGAACCCAGGCATTCTGTCCTCAGAACGCGTGCTGGAGAGAAAGCACTCTGGTCCCTGGGCAGTGAGAGGTAACGAGGCCAGACCACTTCTGCAGTGAAGCCCCTGGCTGTTGCCTGTCACTGTCACGGAGCTCTCAAACCTGTCAGCATTCACTGAGAGCCTCATACCCCTAACTTTATTCCAGCAAGGACTTCTTATTGTGCGCGTGTATGTGTATTTAATAATGATAAGGCACTTGTATGTCATATTTGACAGGAGGGCTTTTTTCTTCCCAAGTTTAAAGCACTACTAGGAAAGAATTAGTGCTACTGGAGGCAAAAACAAAGGGACCCCATCAGAAAAGACAGTCTCTGAAACTCTGGGATCTTAATTGAACAATTACCTCTTATGCCTGTGAATGGTTCATTATTACATGCCCTGTTATTATTAGCTGTTATTATTGTTTTAGATGAATGCTGGGAATTTTGTTTTAATCAAAAGCCATATTCAGCCACACTGTTCATCTCCCCACAAAATGCACGCTTCTGACATTTCCGAATGTGATAATGTAGTCGGCAGTCAGTCCCTGCACCTCGCCCAGATAACGGTGTACTTGGATCATTTCAGTTGTCTGGATGGAGCAGTTAAATACTCCAGCCTCTGTTCATGCTGTTATTAATTTTTGGCTCCCTGGTGAAAGCATTTATATAATAATCTAGCACCTCCTTTTGTTCTTTAGGAATCCAGTGTCACTGGGGACAATGAAGTGATCTTTGTTCATCCCAAGCTTTTGAGATAGAAATAAGAGGGAGGGCAGTGATGGGCCAGAGGTCAGGATGGGAGAGGCACTGAGTGGTGGAGACCCAAGCCCCATGATTGAGGGGTAGAAGGCTGGCTCAGGAGAGGCCAGGCTGGGAGTCTTGTCTTCTTAGAGGGAATCAGAGAAAGGGGGAAGCAATATGGATAAGGCACCTGCCACGTATTAGATACCGTGCTCAGTGTTTGGCATTCATCATCTCAGGAACCATGCGCACGAGCTCATGAACCAGTGTTTGTACCATCCTAGAAATCGTGCCTCCTCTTCCTTACAACGCCTGAGCCAGTCACCATGACTCTCCTTCCCTTGCCAGGTATTGGTATGGGAATAGTCATGTGACCCAGTTTTGCCCCATGAGACAAGTGGGGAGGTCTGCTGGGGGAGGGGGAATTCTGGGAAAAGTTTCTGGGAAAGTAAGAGAAATCTAGGGAAAGACTAGCCTCTCTGTTGCTGGTCACTCTTGCATCTGGATGTGATGCCTGGAACTGCAGCAGCCACTTTGTGCCCCTGAGGGGCCTTGACAGAACAGAAAGATGAAAAGGACATTGGCCCCTGATGACGCCATTGAGCTGCTGCATTAACCAACCGTGAGGCCACCCTGCCTTAAGGCTTTTTATGATTATTCCAGATAATAAATGTTCTTTCTCATTGGAATCAGCTGAGTCAGGGGGATTTTCTGTTATTTGGCCCAAATCATGCAGATGCAGGTACAAATTTGTATCCTCATTTTACAGATGAAGAAAGTGAGGCCCAATCAAGTAAACGCCCATGGCTGAGGACACATAGCCTGGATGTGGTGGAGTTCAACCTTTCTAGGGGGTGGCAGGATTTTTTTTAAACTACTTAGTGTTTTTGGCCTTTCCAAAAAGCAGGCACACATTCCATTTCCCCATAGCAGCAGGCTGTAATGGCTTCTAACAGGTAAGGGCAGGAGAGGTTGGGGTTTGGAGCAGGGACTTAAACCCAGGTCCGCAGATCTCAGCTTAGGGTCTTCTTAGCACCTCAAGATTCTTAGTGACATTAGAGACTCCCCGTTGCTGTTGGCACCCCTTAGTTTTGGGGGTACGCTCCCTGGATCCCACAGATCTGCCCTTGGCTAGCACAGGGTGGGGCTGCTGAGGTCCTGGAGATTGGTCACCAGGGGCCGCTGTTGTCACACTCAGGGGCCTCCTCAGAGGGATTCAGAAGGAAGCTTGGAACCTGGGGATGTGGTCAGGAAGACCACCTGTGAGCGCCCTATTGGGTGTGCCCTGAGGGTTTGAGACAGGAAGTATCCCACCCCACCCTCGTACCCTCACCCCAAGAAGGAGAGAAGGTGGTCTTGACTGCCTCTGGAGAGTTCAGGACCAAATTGCTGTGTGCCCTCAGGCAAGTTGCCTCCCCTCTCTGAACCTCAGTTTCCTTTCTTGCAAAATAAGAGTACTCATCCCTACTTCTCAAATGTGGCTTCCTTCTCTTCCCTGAGGGCCTCACCCTTCTTTTGTGCCTAACTCAATACGATGGACAGGACCAGTTAGGGTGTACTGGAAATGAGACCCAGCAACTCCAGGTCAGGGTTGGGTTCCAGTCCTTGCTCTGCCACATACTCATTATGAGTCCTTGCGGTGTAATTGGGGAAACTGAGGTCCAGAGAGGAGAAAGGACTTACCCATTTTCCCCAACTGCAATAAGAGGCAGGACTCAGTATTTCCTGAAGTCCTGTTTGTTCCATGGGGTACAAATAGATGGAAACAAAAACTTAGGTGGTCAAAAAAGTTAGGGAAATGCTGGGTTAAAGCTAAAAGGGGGCCGGGTGTGGTGGCTCATGCCTGTAATCCCACCACTTTGGGAGGCCAAGGCAGGCAGATCACTTGAGGTCAGGTGTTTGAGACCAGCCTGGTCAACATGGCAAAACTCATCTCTACTAAAAATACAAAAATTAGCCAGGCATAGTGGCACATGCCTGTAATCCCAGCTACTCGAGAGGCTGAGGCAGGAGAACTGCTTGAACCTGGCAGGCGGAGGTTACAGTGAGCCGAGATTGTGCCACTGCAAAAAAGTTAAAAGGGAATCTTGCCTGCAGGATTTGTTAGTGTCTTTAATATGTTAATACGATTTGTGTATCTCCAAGAGCTGGGATAGGCATCTGTTTCTCAAACTCTTTTGACTGGAAAACCCACTTTCCAAGGTGACTTGGAAGTCAGCTGCACTAGGTGAGGATGGGAATACTCCATCTAACTTTGTTGTACGTCGTTTACCTAGCAGCTCTGTGCTACCCAGGGGATTTGACCACCCATCTCCTAAATTAAACCTCACATGGTACATACATTAAAATAGTAGCCTCATTTTTTTTTATTTTATAAGACAAGGTCTTGTTCTGTTGCCCAGGCTGTAGTGCAGTGGTGCGATCATGGCTCACTGCAGCCTCGACCTCCTGGGCTCAAGTGATCCTCCCACCTCAGCCTCCTGAGTAGCTGGGACTACAGGCACACACCACTACGCCCAGCTAATCTTCAAATTGTTTGTACAGATGGGGTCTCATGATATTGCCCAAGCTGGTCTTGAACTCCTGGGCTCAAGTGATCCTCCAGCCTTTGCTTCCCAAAGTGCTGGGATTACAGACGTGAGCCACAGCTCCCCATCAGAGCCTCAGTTTACAGCTGGGAAATAGGTGAGTCAGGAGTGATCACTTGCCTGAGGCCACACACACCTGCACACAGCCTCAGGATGGAACCAGTTCTGTCTGACCCTCAGACAACTACATCCCACAGCACTCAGAGGGGTCCTCTTACAGGACAAATCTGCCCTATCCTGCTGACCACACATCACTTGGTGCCACCTCACTCCTCCAGGTTTCGCCACTTCCTTCAACAGATCTGGAAATTGAGGCTCAGAGAGGCATACAAGTCACCCAGGGTCACACGTGGAGTCACTGGGATACTAAGTTCAGTCTTCCTGCCTCCTCCCCTTCCCCTGCTACTTGCTGGAGAGCTGGTGATGGTGGCAATTTAAACAGAAAACCTTTAGTCCCTTGCTCTCACCTACCGCACTGGCCGGACCCCACCTTCTCCGGCAACGTTGGGGGCGGGACGGGGTGTGGGCCCTTTAAGAGCACTGGGCAGGCGCAGTGGTGCTGGGCGTACGTGGAGCTGGGCGTGGAGTCCAGGCTGCAGCCGAGGGAGCCGAGTAGGGCAAAGTTAGGAGTCGCTGTTTGGATGGCAAGTTCAGAAGTTGGAACTTGTCTCAGTTTCCCCGCTCCAGAAATGGGGTTGGGATCTAAAGACAGGGGTATGAGTGAAGAAAACACAGAGCCACCCTGGAAAGGTGAGTGTCCACTAACATAGCTTCCTCTATCCAAGTCTGCGCCTGAGCCCCCGTGGCCTCCTGGGGCAGCTCTGATCTCTCTGTAAGGTCACCTGTCTCTGACCTGGGGTGGTCTTCTAATGGTCGCTATGACAGGAAGTGATAGCCGAGGTTTTCTGCACACCTGGCTACCATATTAGACAGCTCTGTGGTAAAGGGTGTGAGCCCAGGACAGCTAAATAGAGAAGGATTCTAGTGTCAGAACAGAGACCTAGAGAAGGACTGCAGCTCCCACCTGGGGCCTGGATGAAATGGTGGCTTCTCCTCTCTGTCTCCCTCAGCCACCGGGATGTCTGGGCAGTTGGGGCTCTGGGACCCAAGGCTGGGCCTGGGTTCTGGAGCCAAATTGGCCACATTTGGCGATTGACAAGTTGTTTTCTATTCTCTGCAAAGGGTTGCGGCTGGGAACTCAGACTCAAAATCAGACAGGCCTGTGTTCTATCCCAGCCACTTCGTCATTCTTTATCCTCAGCTGTGTGACTTTGGGCAAAGTGATTGCCCTGTGGGTCTCACTAACCTTGTCTGTAATGTGAGTGCATGCACCTGTTGCGCCAAGTGGTTGTGAGAACCAAGTAATGTTTAGCCCTGAGCCTGGTATCTGGTCTGCCTGTAGTAAGTGTGGGAGCTCGGTAATTGTAGCAGTGATAGCAATGCTTTGGTCACCTGTCCTCCCCCGTCAATGTGGTAATCAAAGCTGATTGATTGTATAAAGAAACCATGCTAGAATGGCCACCAGAGGGCACTTTGAGACCAGCCAGCCCAGTTCCTAGATGGGGAAACTGAGGCCCAAGGAGGCACAGGGAGTCAGGGCTAGAGCCCCAGCTGCATTCCTGGGCCCAGACCTGGACTGTGCCGTGCGCCCCCACATGCCCCGCGCACAGACCCCACCCTGCGGAGGATGAGGAGATTCTTCCAGGATAGCAGGTGCGTCCTTTGCCCTGATATCCAAATGTGAGAGACCCGGCATGGAGAGTGGCTCCAGCCTCTCCCGCTTCCCCTCTCCTGATGCCCCAGTGTGGGTACGCCTGGCGGTTGACCAAGGACATGGGGACCTGGGTGACCAAGTTGGTCCTTGGGTGGCCCCAGTGGTGACGACTGGGAACAGCTAAGCCATAGGCCATCTCCCAATGCAACACCTGGCCCTAGAGCTTGGTTTCCTGCCCTGCTCCCTCCCGAGTGCTGACACTGTGCTTTTGTCTGCTTGAATTCCATCTCTGGTTCTGGTGCCGCCCCCTTGGGAAATGGATTGGTTAGAGTCACGGTGGCATTGTCAGGACTGGAACCCAAGTCTAGCCCACTGCAGAGGCCAGGCCTGCTGGGCTTGCCCTGTCCGGGCTCCTCTGGGTTCCGGATGCCCCCAGGCGGGCTTTGATTATGAATGGGGGTGGGGGTGGGGCTTGCAGCCAGAACCCCTCGCTCCCTCTCAACATCCTGTGGCCGTTGGTCAGGCTGTGTCCTCATATGTAAAATGGGCATGATTTTATCACCTACCTGATAGACTCTAGTGAGATCAGAAAAGCACTCTGTCGATTGCCATTTATACTAGTTGTGTCCTATTTGTGATGATTCCCGGCAGCCTTTCACGCAGCTCTGCCTTTCCCAGCTCCTCACCCAGCTGGGCCCGGCTCCTGCTCCCCAGGGGCTGGGGTGATGTGCTTGGCTCATTGACCCAGTGCAGAAAGGCCCGGGACCCCCCCGCCGGACACGGTCCCTTCCTCTCGGAGCCTCTGTTTCCTCTTCTGTGGACTGGGTAGTATGTGCTGCCCGACTTGGATGCCTGGTCTCAGGGAGGTGGACCACCCACCGCAGAGTCAAATCCAAGGCGTCCCCTCTGCCCCATCTCTGCCCTGGACTTCACCATTGCCAGCCACCCTAGCAGGGCTCTGTGAATGGGAGGGGAGGCCTGCCTTAGCTGGGAGCTCTCCAGTTCTCCGGCCCTAATATTGGGTTAGGAGGCTGGGGGAGAAGAGATGGGAGGAGGCGAAGGCAGGAACGGGACACAGGGAAGAGTCCATGTTGTGAGGTTTGAACCCCAGCTTCCCACAGATTTGCTGTGTGACCTCGCACAGATTGCTTCAAGTCTTAGTTTTCTCCTCTAGAACGCCTCCCCCCCTGCAAGGGTGTTGTGGGGCTCTGGCAAGATACAGTATGTAGGAAGATGCCTGGTCCACAGCCAGGGCCTAATAAATGCTGAGCTCCCTGGGGCGGGGGTGGTCTCCTGCAAATCCCCGGGCACCACAGCAGGGGGTGGGTGGGCACTGGGGTGTCTGGCCTGGCTGAGATGTAGTTGGCCACGGAGATGGCTGCTGCCTAGCCACTGTGGCCTGTCCCCAGCCCCACTGCCACCATGGCCCCTTGGACCATGCCAGGTACAGAGGAAGAGCTGGGAATAAATTGTGGAGGGGAGATGCCCCCTCGAGACCACCATCGAGGGAATGAGGAAGAGGGCCCCGTTTGGTTCTGTCTCTGCTGCTGTGGGGATGGATCGCTGGCCGTGACCTAGCGGCCATCAGCCTGTGTGCTAAATGACAATGTCCATCTTGAAAGAGCTGGAAGAGGGGAAGCACTGAGTGCGGAATGCCCCACGCACAGGAGGTACCCGGAGGTTCCTGGCCCGCTTCCCTCCTGGGCTGCAAGCCTGGTCAGCTGGGAGGAGACAGCCCCTTTCACTCCTAAGGGGAGGAAGAAAGAAAACGAAAACAAGAGCTACGAAAGCAACCCGACAGCTGAGGCACCATCTGTGTTTTCCTTTTTTTTTCTTTCTCTTCGTTTTTAAAACAATATAGTGCAGACTGCACTTCTCACAGTAGAATATAATGGTCAATTTTAGTATAAAAGAAAAAACATTCTCAGAGATTTGTAAATGCACTTAGTGCTTGAACAGGCCTTGGAGAGAGATACAGTACCGCTTCCAGAGCGCCAGAGGGGCCAGGACTTGGGGACTTCATGAGGGGACTCCTGCCTGTCTTTCCCCCACTTGATTGTGTGGGACAGGCCTTGGAGGGTGGTTTGCAGGAAAGGAGTTGGATTAGGCCTCCCAGTTAAAACCAGGACGGTCCCAAGAGACCCCTCAAAGGCAAGGGAGGTTCTCTCTGAATGGGATCTAAGATTGCAGGCCCATTGTTAGCCCCTGTGGTGCCTTTGTGCGAACAGGAAAATGACGCCCCTTCCTCAAGATGCAGAAAATTGTAATAAATACACAAGTTTGGGTGAAAAGTGGTGTCTCCTGGGACAAGGTGCCCTTGTGCAGTGCACAGCTTGCACAACTGTACTCAGCAGCCCTATAAGATGTATTAGAGAGAAGGGGGAAGATGGTAGTCCAGGGTTTGGAGAATGGGGATGGGGTGCAACTCTGTGTTAGCAAGGAATGGTGGGGGCAAGGGGAGGAGGAACAAGGGGACTGGTATAGTCGCTGGGGCCTCTGTCAGAGTGGTCTTCACCTGGCTGGTGGGGAGACATTCTGGGCCCAGTGACTTCCTATCGGCCTCCTGTGCCCCTTTTCCAGAATACTGGGGAGTCAGTGTGGGGAGACATAGCTGCCTGACCCCTGGGGGCTGCTCTGCCCCCACCCTGACTCTGGTGCGCCCGTTTCTTCCTGCACCCCACCTTAGCCTGGGCCTCTGTCCCAGGAGGCCCAGAAAGAGCCATTCTTGTTTTCGAGTGGTTTTTCTCTCCCCGCCTCTGCCAGCTTAAAGGAAGGCATGGGCGTCAGTGGCTGCCCCCAGGCCCTCCCTGTGTCCTGGGGCAACCGATGGTGGGGAGGGGCCTTGGTATGTGAGGTTGCCCTGCCACCCTCCATCCGGCCACAGCAAGGCGGCAACCAGCCTGGCTTCCCTCTGGGCATCAGCAGGCACAGGGTGGGGCTGAGCGCCCCTGTGAACCGCCCACCCTGTTCTTCCACCTGCCTCCCTGCTCCACGCCCCGTCCGCGTGTCCGTGCATCCGCAGGGCAGGCCTTATCTGTAGACGGGTAGGCGGATGTGGGCATGCTGGTGGTCGAGTAGCCGGGGCACGGCCACCGTCTCATAGCCCTTGCCCAGCATCTGCTCCTTGATGCAGGGCGGCCGGATGTCATTGATGAGATACTCCAGCGACTGCAGGCTGCTGCTCAGCACCGATGTGTTGCACACACTCTTGCTGGGCAGGCCCGAGAGGGCATCTGCGGGAGGCCCAGCCAGCTCCCGGGCTGCCCCCGGCCCCAGCTCCGTGACTGCCACTGCCGCCGCCGGGTTGTAGCAGTCGCTGGTGGGGGTCACCAGCACACTGTTCCAGGGGGCTGCAAAGTACTGGCCCACGGTGAAGCTGGTGGGCAGCCCCACGCCACAGTTGAGGGGTGACCCGCTGGCCCGCTCATATGCCCGGCCCCCACAAGCCTCGGGGGACTTGCTGGCCACTGTGCTCCCACTGTAGGCACGCAGTGGCTGGGGCGGTGGTGGGGGTGGTTTCTGCGGCCACAGCAGGTAATCCAGGCCGCTGTCTGCGTACCCTGCAGGCTTGGTGGCCCCAGCCAACGTCAAGGCTTGGGTGGCTCCCTGGCCCAGCTCAGTGCCTTTCCGGCAGTCGGGCAGACCGGCTGCGGCCGAGTAGGCCATGCTCGGGAAGCTGGGCACTGGGCCGTGCTTGGCAGGGCTGGGATGGGGAACAGCCACGCCCTGGCAGGCAGGGGGTGCGGCGCCCGGGGCCTGGCACTGCTGGTTGAGCTGGTAGAGGAGGCTGTGGATGGAGGGCAGGTTGGAAGGTGGCAGGGGCAGGCCCCGGCCTGGCAGGGGGATGACGGAGGCGGCAGTGGCGGCTGCAGGCAGGCCGGGTGGTGGAGCAGGCGCCTCAGGTGGCTTGGGATAGGCCAAGGGCCCCAGAGTGCTGGGCGCTGGGTAGGGCGCAATGCCCACTTGCACGGCAGCCGGTGACAGCTTGGTCCGCTTGCCCTCGGCACTCTTGAGCACACTTTTGGCGGGCCCAGCTGGTGCGGCCGTGCTGGAGGAGGAAACGGCGGCCTTGACAATGGCCAGAAGGCCCTGGTAGCCAGCAGTGTGCTGTGGGTAGGGGCTGTAGCGCTGGCCACTGGTGTCATAGCCATTGACTGTGCGGCTGAGGTGCTTGTGCTGGGGCACACGGATGTTGGTGGGGAAGATCTTGATGGACAGCGGGCTGTTGGCCACCTTCTCGGCATAGGCGTCCAGTTCTGCCGGGCTTGGGTAGCGGGAGGAATGCATGGCGCTGGCCACCGCCTCGCCTGCGGGAGGAAAGCGCGTGTGAGGGTCCATCAGGAGGCCACGCCTACCTTTCCCCACAGGGCTCACGAGTCCCTCCCCCTCCACTCATTTCCCATTCATTTCATTCCTTATTCCTTCTACATTTTTAAACTTTGAATTTGAGTGTAAAGTGCAGGGAACTGCCTGCATCATAAGCCTGATGAACTTTCACAAAAGGAACACAACTGTTTTATGGCACCCAGGCCAAGAGACAGGACATTGCTAATCCCCTGCAGGGTCCCCGGGCCCCTCCCAGTCTCTAACCACACCACGCTAACCACTATCCTGACTTCTAACACGGACTGGTTGTGCCTGGTTTGTGTAAGTGGTAAGATGGAATTCTACAGTATGTACTCATTTGCACCTGGCTTCTGTCACTTCATACTATGTGAGACTCATCCAGGTGGCTGCGTGGGGAGTAGTTTGGCCTGTCTCATTGCTATATGGTATTTATTGTGTGACTATGCCTCAATCTGTTCATCCTTTCTGTTCTTTTAGAGACAGGGTCTTGCTCTGTCACCCAGGCTGGAGTGCAGTGGTGCAATCACGGCTCACTACAGCCTTGACCTCCTAGGCTCAAGTGATCCTAGGTATGCGCCACTATACCTGGCTAATTTTTGTATTTTTTACAGAGACGGGGTTGCGCCATGTTGGCCAGGCCAGTCTCAAACTCCTGAGCTCAAGTGATCCTCCTGCGTCGGCCTCCCAAAGTGCTGGGATTACAGGCACAAGCCACTGTGCCTGGCCCATCCTTTCTATTCTTGATGGTATTTGGGTTGTTTCTAGCTGATAGAAATAGTGCCACAGGCTGGGTGAGGTGGCTCACACCTGTAATCCCAGCACTTTGGGAAACTGTGGAAGGATTGCTTGAGCCCAGGAGCTCAAGATCAGCCTGGGCAACACAGCAAGACCTCATCTCTATGAAAAAGAAGAGAGAGAGAGGGAGAGAGAGAGAGAGACAGAGAGAGAGAAAAGCCAAGCATCATGATGCATGCCTGTAGTCCTAGCTACTTTGGAGGCTGAGGTGGGAGGATCACCTGAGCCCAGGACTTGGAGGCTGCAGTGAGCTGTGACTGTGCCATTGCATTCCAGCCTGGCCGACAGAGCAAGACCTTGTCTCAAAAAAATAAAAGTAAATAAATACAGTGCCATGGCCCCTAGTGCATGCAGAGTTCTGTTGGAAATATACCCAGGAATGGAATTTCTGGGTCACGGGGCAGATGCCGCTGCCCGGCTTCGGGAGGAAATGCCTGACCATTTACCTGTAAGACCATGCCCGGCTACACTCCCACCCGCAGAGCACAGGAGTTCCAGTGACCCCACAACCTGCCAGTGCTTGGTGTCATCTTTTATTCTGTCACCACTCTGGGGACATTCCTTCCTTCTAACCCTTTTATCCTCCCTGTGCCTCCCTTCCTCACCTGTGAAACGGGATGGTGACCCCCTGCCCACCTCATGGGCTGGTGACCCCCTGCCCACCTCATGGGCTGGTGAAGCGTGCTCCTATGTGAACAGGGCAGATGGGGCTTAGCACCAGAGCGAGCTGCTGTCTCTTGCTTCCCGGCCCCTCCCTGAGTCTACTGGTCACCTGCAAGGCCAGCGTGGCTGCTGCTGCCTTTTTAGTGAGCCATCCACGTGGGGCTGAAGGGTATGCTCTGTGCTGCAGGCTGTACCTAGTAGTGCCACTGTAAGTGGACACAACTGGCCCTGCCGTGGGGAAGGAGGGCCATGGCGGGCAGACTCCTGCCCCGATCCAAAGCCCCTCCCTGGTCCTGAGACATTCCCAAGGGTAGCCCACGGCTTTCCTGGGGCCGAGGGGGTGTGGAGAGTGGTGGTGGTGGAGTTCATGAGGCAGATGGAATGGCGCTGGGCAAGTAGTTTGCCCAGCTGAGCCTCAGTTTTCCCACCTGTAGAAAGGGGGTCATGATCATGCCAGGTCTGCAAGGTGGCCTCAAGGAATAGAGGCACCAGGGGGCTCAGTAAGGGGTGAGGTACATCACAGGTGCTTAGAGCTCATGACTCTCGGGGGGCTTGGGAGAGGAGCTTCACCACTCAGCCTCTACTTCCTCATCTGTGAAATGGGGTGATGCTGTTGCTAATACTACTTCCCAAGGTGGCTGGGAGGGTTTGACAGGTCACGCACGGTAGATGGCATTAACAAAAGCTGGCGTTCTGTGAGCGTTAGTATTAATACCCTCCCCGTCTGCCCAGAGAAAGGGCCCTCCCAGATAAGGAAGGGGCAGGGGGCTCACACCACCCTTCCAACGGGCACAGGTGGGACTGGCATTGCAGCAGGGATAAAGTGCGGACCGTGCTACCTCCCCACTGATCAGAAGGCCACAGGCCACGTCCTATCCTTCTAAAGCATCGTCCCTGACACCCTCGGGGCTCGTCCAAGTGAAACGGGATGGAGAGGAACAGGCAGTGGCGGGACATGGGGGTCCAGAGACAGCTTCCCAAAAGGAACGATATCCTGGTTAAGTCCTGGGCCACTGGTAGAAGGGGTGAAAAGGGAGGAGAGAAACAGATTTTAGGCAGAGTAAACAGCCCAGGCAACGGCCCTGGGAGGTAAGTAGTCTGGTGGAAACTGTAAATGACTCAGGAGGAGAGAGGAAGCCTGGGGCAGGCTTGCAGAGAGAAGCCCAAGAGAGGCAGCTGGCCCGGAGGGCTTCGAGCCAGAGCAGGGGGAGCCTCTTCGCTGCAGGACAGCGGCTCTCGCTGCACGGGGCACTCTGGCTGTGTGTAGAGACATGTGTGGCTGTCACAGCTAGGGGTAGAGGTGCTACTGGCATTGGGTGGGTCATGGCCTGGGATGCCGCTAAACATCCTACAATGCACAGGACAGCTCTGCCACAGAGAAGGGTCCAGTTCCAACTGTCAGCGGTACCAAGGGGGAGAAGCCCCGACCTGGGAACACTGGGCAGCCATGGGAGGTTTTAAGCAGGGTAAGGCATGGGCAGGCCTATGAGCCTAGGCAAATGAGCTTCCGTCAGCTTATTTGCCTCTGCCCTGGGGTGAACGGTGTGGTCTGACCTGGCCAGGGCAGCAGGGAGTGAAGAAATAGGTGGCTCTCCGTCCATCCGGCCTCGCTGGAGCTGGGCAAGTAGACCGGCCATGGCCCCCATCCTGACGCTGCCCGGGGCAGCCTCCTCCTAAGTGGCCTAAAATAAACTCGGTGTGGAGAATGGAAATGTCACTTTGGCCAACGGGGGAATCTTTCTCCGAGATTGGATTTAAACTACATTATACAAGCAATTTCATGGGCACTTAGCGCCACTTGGAGAGTCCCGCAAAAAAGGGACCAGCTCTTCATTTACCAGCCATAAATCAGCAGTTGCTATAATGAGCACAAAAATGTCACTTTTATGCAATTTTACAGATGAACAAAACTGGTGAAATTAACTGTGGTAACCTACTGGAGTCAGCAAAAGCAGCTGCCGGGGAAAAAAAATTGTATCTGTATGTATTTTTGTTCCTCTTAAACTCTCTTCCCAAGCAAGTTTCTGCCATTGTGGTGTGAAAACTCATTTGTCCTCACCATTATACTTTCATTTGGAGTTTATCTTGAGTATCCAATGAGCCACCAACTGTGAAAATGATTAAATCTACAAAATCTATCTAATGGATGGAATAAATTAGGTGTTTAAAACCTTAAGAAGAAGAAGAAAAATGCCTGTTCCTAGTCCCCATTCACTGAAAGAAGGGGCATTTTGCCCCCATGTGGTCAACAGGGCTCAGTGAGGGTGACCTGGTCCCTCTGCCATTCCACAGAGACTGCCATAACACAGAAGCTCATTTTGGTGAGTGTCTAGTTAATGTGCTAGGCTCCATGGCCATGGCTTTTCTTCTTCTTTTTTTTTTTTCTTTAAGACAGGGTCTCAGGGTAGAATGCAGTGGCACAGTCATAGCTCACTGCAGCCTCGACCTCCCAGGATCAAGTGATCCTGCTGCCTCAGTCTCCCAAGTAGCTGAGACTACAAGGGTGTGCCACTACACCTGGCTGATTTTTATATTTTTTGTAGAGATGGGGTCTCACCATGTTGCCCAGGCTGGTCTCAAACTCCTGGGCTCAAGTGACCCTCCCACCTTGGTGTCTCAAAGTGCTGGGATTACAGGTCAGCACTTTGAGATGCCACGGCGTCCAGCCTCCATGGCTTTTCTTCACGACTCTCGTTTGGAGGCCCCAACAACCTAGAGGTGGGAGATAGTCCCCGTTTTACTGATGAGGAAACAGACAAGTTATGACATTTGGCAGCTGGCCTCCATGATCTGCCACTCACACCAATGATTTTTATACTTCCTGGTATTCATGCCCTGTCCAGTCCCTGAGACCCACACTAAATAGGACTGACCTGTATAACTAGTATGATACTCTGGAGGTGAAAGAATATGACTTCCAGGGCTCAGTCATAAAAGTAGTTATGGCTTCCTCCTCACTCACTCTCTCAGACCACTTGTTCTGGGGGAAGCCACTGCTGTGTCAGGACACCGGAGCAGCCCATGGAGAAAGAGGCCCATGTGGCCATGAACTGCAGCCAAGAAGACCATGTGAGACTTCTTGGAAGTAGATCCTCCAGCCCCAGTCAGGCCTTCAGATGAGAGTGCAGCCCTGGCCAATGTCCTGACTGCAACCTCATGAGAGACCCTGAGCAGAACCACTCAGGCAAGCTGCTCCCGACTTCCTAAGCCACCGAAACCATGAGAGATATTAAGTGACTGTTGCTGCCTTAAGCCACTGAGTTTCGCTTGTCACACAGCAGTAGGTGACTCATGCAGGTCCCGCTGTACAGAGCAGGAAGTGGAAGTTCAGAGTTTCCCAAGAGCATGCAATCAGCAAAGGGTGGGGGTTTCTTCCACGTTGGAAGGTTCTGAGCCAAGAAGACAGAGATCTGACTGGGGTCTTCCTAAGACCCCTCAGGCTGCTGGCTGGAGAGGGGCCAAAGGAAGCCCTAGGAGCTGCCCAACTGCCGGCTCCAGGCAGAGTACCCATACCCAGGGGCCTTCAGAAGCAATGGGACTTGCTGGGCCCTAAACATGAGGTTCGAAAGGCCCTGGAGATGTGGGGGATATGGACGGGGCAGGCACATGGAAAGAGGCTGCTCCCACGTGCCTGTAGCTTACTACACCCTCACAGGCGCTCTCCTCTCTGGAAGGAGGTGGAACCAAGGCGTGAAGAAACAAGCCCCAAATGCTGACCGCAGCCCACCTGGGGAAGAGGGCGCGGGTTATGGGATGGCAGGGGGATTTTATTTCTCTGTGCTTTTCTGTAATTGCCAGTAGCCAGTGACTGAGTATTGATTTAGGATGTGGGGAGGGGTGCACAGCTCCCTGCCTTCCTCGGGTCCTGCCTGGAGCCTGGGGTAGTGCCCTTGGCAGCTGCATCAAAGCTCCTCTTACTCCTGTGGCCCCTTCTGGCTCCCCACCCGCCTTGGTGAGGCAGTTTCTACTCCTGGGAAGACAGAGGCCTGGGGGGCAGCCTTACAGCGCCTGGGGGTGGGGCTGCAGGTGGAATGTGGACTCTGAGCCATGGCTCTGGTTCAAATCCCAGCTCTGCCACACACTGGCTGTGTGGCCTTAGGCACACCACTGTCCGTCTCTGAGCTTTCATTTTCCCTCATGTGAAATGGGTGAATACTGCTGCTGACCTGGGAGGTTCTGTGAGAGCTGTTAAGAGCTGGCCTAGCTCAGTGCCTACCCTCAGTGGGCACATGTAGGGTTGGTGATGACTTCGTCAGAGCCCCCTCCACTGCCTCCAAGCTCCCAGCTGCCTCTTTCTGTAACGCCCTCCACTGAGCTCCTGCTTGTGTGAGTCTGAGCTGCTCAGGGTAGTATTCAAGGCCCTGGCCACCTGGCCCAGGCCTCCTTCCCACAGGCCCCTGGAGCCACACACGGCATCCCCAGCTTCCTCTCATATGCCACCCTCTGTTGACTATTCCCTCCAGGCCAGGCATTGTGCCAAACCCTCACGGCCTTGCCCTTGCGCAGTCCTCATGGCAGCCCCGTGCTTCAGAAGAGAAGGTCAGACGTTCAAGGAGTAGAGTGTCAAGCAGGGGGCACAAACAAATGCCTATAGAGGACAGATGGCAGGGACTGAGGTGGGCGGGGAGGGTGTGTCCTGTCCAGAGAAAATTCACATTTAAGCAGCGTTCAAATACCCAGCAGGGCCAACCACACACCAGGTGGGCGGGATGTGGCCCACAGGCCGCCAGTTTGAGACCTCTGGTGGCCGTGAGAGGATGTGTGAGCCAGGATTTGAGCCCAGGTCCTCCATCCCCCTGGCCTCTGCTCTCAGTCACTGGGCAGCGTCAGTACTGTGGCTTGGGCCCGTTCTCTCACACTGATGTGCCCTCTTCCCTCCATAACCGAAGCCTCATTGGTCCTTTAGGGTCTAACTGAAGCGCTACCTCCCCGTGCTGACTACCTGGACAGACTGCTCTCCCGGTCTGCATCTGTTTCCCCTGCCTGACGCCCCTATGCGAAGGGCCTCATCTGTGGGGCACAGCACCTGATCC
The DNA here is from genome assembly GCF_003255815.1 of Theropithecus gelada. Classification (NCBI taxonomy): domain Eukaryota; kingdom Metazoa; phylum Chordata; class Mammalia; order Primates; family Cercopithecidae; genus Theropithecus; species Theropithecus gelada. The sequence goes on along the minus strand of NC_037679.1, from coordinate 68,796,099 downwards.
AAAGTGGTGAATGTGGGACTGTTGGGGGGATGTTGTCTATGAGGCAGGGACCCAGCACTCCACCATGCACTGGTGCCCACTGGTGCGTGCTACACAGTAGGAGCTTGCGTTGTGTGCTGGGTAAATGCAGTAAGAGAAGTTGCCTACACACGCCTGGCCCACTGGCTCTCCTGACCCTCAGATCTCAGCCAAGGTGTCCCCCAGCCAGGCAGCCCCTGACGTGCCCTCGTAGGATCCCCATGCTGTAGCTGACGGTCGACTTTTATCCTGGTCTAGATTTGGAGACCTTCTAGGGCAGATCCTGTTTTTTCTCACCACCCTGACATCTAAATAACTGTGGCTGCCACCACCGAGGGTGCTTGGGAAGCGTCCCATAGATGGCGGCTCCAAGGCCAAAGAATCCCGTTCCCAGGCCTTTGAGAGGTTGCAGGGGCAGCCGCCAGGCAGCATCTGGGCTCGAATGTGCAGAAACCAGGGTGCTCCCCACTGTGTACTGGGCCACTCCTTCCCCTGCTCTGCCTCTGCCTGCTGTGGCCCCCATTAAAGACTTGTCGGGAAATGTAAAAGGCTGGCTGGGCTGGAAGTGCTGGATGAGCTGCCGCTGCCATTAAGTTAATGGTATGGGCCTTTTACAGGTGTGTTAAATAGATGCGGTTATTAACGAGTATATTAAGCCAATTAAAACCAGCCCTTTGAGTGGGATTTAATGTTGCTACAGGGAGACACGAGAGCAGGCCTCCAGAAGCTGAGGAGGGGGCAGGGCAGGCGGAGTGGGCTGGGGGTGTGCAGAGGGACCGTGGAGCAGTGAGGAGCTTGCACTGCAACACTGCACCACAGGGCCTGTGATATGGGACCCCGGGCACCTACCGCAGAGTGAGCCAGGCAGGGCCAGGCTGGGTCCAGGGAGAGGTGTGTCTGTTCTTCAGCCCTCATCACCCTGTGGGGTGCATTCTGGGGCTGCCCCCATTTGACAGATGAGCAGCTGAGGCTCAGAGAGGGCAAGTCACCTGTCCAAGGAGATGGGAGCGGCGGACAGGAGGCTTGGAGCTGAGTTCTGGCACCGGAGCTACCTCCTGGATCCCCCTGCGGTCCTAGGTTCCTACTGCTTCACTGGGCATGCCCCTGGAGAAGGGGTTCCCTTGGTGGACTTCAGCTTTCTGGACTGTAGGATGGAGCAAATTCTCGCCTTCCCATAGGAGAGGGGAGAGTGAAAGGTGTGCAAGCACACAGTAGGTGTTCACCCACTGTCGTTTCTTTCTCAAGCTGTTGCATGCTTTGTCTACTGCCTCCTTTGTGAGGGCGCAGGGTATTATCTGTGTTGAAATGGGGGAGCAAGGGGCATCCAGGGCTTCTCTAGGATGGAAGGGGTCCCTGGCACAGGGCCTGGCCCCAGCTCGTCGGGGGGAGCAGCTCCACATCTGCATTCCCCTTCGCTGCCACACTCTGCCCTTGGAGGTGGCAGCCTCCTGAATGCTCAATTAACGTGACACTAATTAGCTGGTGGCAGAGGCAGAATCCCTAATGAGGTCGCCCAGGAGAGGGGGCAGGGATGGCGGCTGGGCTAGGGCAGACACAGCTGTTCTCCAGCCTCTATGGGAGGGGCAGGAGTGGCTGCTCCATACCTTCCTGGCTGTCCCAGGGACCCTGCCTCAGCCCAATGACTGGGGCGGTAGCCTGAGGGCTCCTGAGGTCAGCCACAGGTGTGAATCCACGTGCCCCAGTGACCAGCCAGGGAACCTCAGGAAAGTGACTGCAGCTCTCCTGATGTCTGTTTCCCCTGAGGGCAGGGGAATGGAGATGAAATGACAGAATGCATGTCAGTCAGCCTGGTACAGGTGCTCAGAAAAGGCTAGCCACCTTCCTTCTAGCTCTTTCTGGGCCAGAAATGGCAATGGAGGGTAGCAGGGAACAATGAGCCCTGTACAAAGGACTCTGCCTCTCGTTCTCTAACATGTGCACACATGCAAGCTACATACATGTGCTGAGGTGCTCACATGTGTGCCCAGACATTCAGGGACACCCTCAACATACAAAGACAGTCAGGTGCTCTAGGCACACGTTTATCCACACACAACTTCTATACCCCACAGCCCAGAAGCAGCCAAGGTAGCCCTGCAGGTGGGGCTGGGGACACTTTAATCCCTCTCTAGCCTGACTTTCTTGATACTCCCATGTTCCTCAGTTTCCCTTGCCCACTCCCTAGCAGGGCTCTGTCTTTGGGAGCCCACACCTTACTCTCTGCCTGCACCCAAGGCTCCAGATTTGTCTGTGTTTCCTGTCTTGTCCTGATGTTGCTGCCTGTCCTTTTGCCTTTAGCCTGGCCTCATCTCTACCTTCCTCCAGACATAGACCTACTCCTGTCTGTCTCCAACCATATATGTGTTGTTCTGACTCACCTACCTGTCCCGTTCCCTCCCCACCACTGGCTCTCTGCCTGTTCCCATCACTGTCTTTCTGCAGCCACATCCGTGGCTCTCTATTCTGGACACTGGTTCATTATAAGTGTTGCAGACACCCACTCGCAATTTGTGGCTTGTCTTTTTTTTCTCTCATTTTGGAAATCCTTTCTATCCTGGGGATTATATTCTCCATCATTTTCATCGAAGAATGATATGGTTTCGCTTTCCAAAAGTTAGATTTCTAGTCTGCCTGGGATTCCTTTTTGGGTATGGTGTGAGGTAGGGCTCCTCTGTCACTTATTCCCTATGGATAACCACTTGTCCCAGCATGGCATTTGTCTCCCCAGTGATCTGCAATCCCTGCTTTGTCTCCTGGTCCTTGTGCTGATCCCACTGTCTCAACTTTAAGCTGTAACAGGACAAGCCCCTTCCCCAACCCTGATACTTCTTTCTCAAAAGTGCCTTGGCCATTTTTGGTCCCTTTGTTTTTATCAATTAAGTCAGCTTTTGAGTTACACACACATAAATGCTCAAGATATAGGGATTGGATTGAACTTCTTCCATTTGAATCTCTGTCTATATGCATGACATATTTCTAAGTTTATTTAGGTTTTTAAAAAATACCACTGAATAAACTTATCTTCTCCATAAAGGCCATTTGCCTCTTTTGTCAGAGTTTCATAATTTAGAGGAAATGGACAAATTCCTAGAAAGGCATCAACTACCAAGACTAACTTAAGAAATAGAAAATCTGAATAGACCTATAACAAGTAAAGAGATTGAATTAGCAATCAAAACACTACCCACAATGAAAAGCCCAGACCTAGATGGCCTCATGGGTGAATTCTACCAAGCATTTAAATAAGAATTAATTATTCACAACCTCTTCCATTAAAAAAAGAGAAGACACTTCCAAATGAATTCTGTAAGACCAGTATTATCCTAATTCTAAAACCAAACAAAGATATTACACACAAAAAACTATAGACCTATAGCCATTATGAATACAGATGCAAAAACCAACAAAATACTAGCAAAACTAAATCCAGCCACTTAGAAAAAGGATTATATACCATGACCAAGTGGGATTTATCCCAGGAATGCAAGGTTAGTTCAACATCCAAAAATCAATTAATGTTAATACCATATTGACAGAAGGACAACTACCACATGTTCATCCCAGTAGACACAGAGCATTTGCCAAATCAATATCCCTCATGATAAAAATATTCAAAAAACTATGAAAACTACATAGTTAACATGACACTTCATGGTAAAAGACTGAATTCTTTCTCTCTACAATCAGGAATAAGACAAAGTATCTTTCCACTCCTATTCAACATTGTAATAAAAGTTTTTGCCAGAGCAATTAGACAAAAAAAAAGCATTCATATTAGAAAGAAGTAAAACCATCTCTAGTCACAGATGACATTATCTTGTATACAGGATAGCCGAAGAAATTCACTAAAAAACTATTAGAATAAAGAAGTTCAGCAAGGTTACAGGATACAAGATCAATATACAAAAATCAACAGTTTCTATATACTCACAATGAACGATCCAAAAATTTAAAAAATTCCAATTACAACAGCATCAAAAAGAATACTGAGGAATAAATTTAATGAAAGAGCAAAACTCAAAATCTGAAAACTGTAAAATATTGTTGAAAGAAATAAATGGAAACACCCTATGTTCATGGATTGGAAGACAATAATAAGACAGCAATATTCTCTAAGTTGACCCATAAATCCAATGCAAATCTCTATCAAAACCTCAGCTGGCTTCTTTGCAGAACTTGACAAGCTGAGACTACACTTCATGGGACTCAGAATAGCCAAAACAATCTTGAAGGAGGAGGACAAAGTTGGAGGATTTACACTTTCTGATTTCAAAACTTAATACAAAGCTGCAGGAATCAAGACAGTGTGGTACTGGCATAAAGATGGATATATAGATCAATGGAATAGAAAATCCAGAAATAGGCCAGGCGCGGTGGCTCACGCCTGTAATCCCAGCACTTTGGGAGGCCGAGGTGGGCAGATCATGAGGTCAGGAGATCAAGACTATCCTGGCTAACATGGTGTAACTCCGTCTCTACTAAAAAAAAAATACAAAAAATTAGTCAGGCGTGGCGGCAGGCGCCTGTAATCCCAGCTACTCGGGAGGCTGAGGCAGGAGAATGCATGAACCCGGGAGGTGGAGCTTTCAGTGAGCCAAGATGGCGCCACTTAACTCCAGCCTGGGCGACAGAGAGAGACTCCGTTTGGGAGGCCGAGATGGGCGGATCACGAGGTCAGGAGATCGAGACCATCCTGGCTAACACGGTGAAACCCTGTCTCTACTAAGAAATACAAAAAATAGCCGGGCGAGGTGGCAGCGCCTGTAGTCCCAGCTACTCGGGAGGCTGAGGCAGGAGAATGGCGGGAACCCGGGGGGCGGAGCTTGCAGTGAGCTGAGATCCGGCCACTGCACTCCAGCCTGGGCGACAGAGCGAGACTCCGTCTCAAAAAAAAAAAAAAAAAAAAAGAAAAAAGAAAATCCAGAAATAAACCCTTACATTTATGGTCAATTGATTTTCACAAGGGAGCCAAAACAACGCAGTAGGAGAAAGACTGATCTCTTCAACAAATGGTGTTGGGACAGCTAGATATCAATATGCAAAAGAATGAAGTTGGATACTTTCCTCATGATGTACACAAAACTTAAAATGAATTACAGGCCAGGCACAGTGGCTCACACCTCTAATCCCAGCACTTTGGGAGGGCGAGGCGGGCAGATCACCTGAGGTGGGGAATTCGAGACCAGCCTGACCAACATGGAGAAACCCTGTCTCTAAAAATACAAAATTAGCTGGGCATGGTGGCGCATGCCTGTAATCCCAACTACTTGGGAGGCTGAGGCAGGAAGGTTGCGGTGAGCTGAGATTGCGCCATTCACTCCAGCCTGGGCAACAACAGCAAAACTCCATCTCAAAAAAAAAAAAAAAAAGAATTACAGACCTAAATGAAAGAGCTAAAATGACCCTGGGATATGCAAAGCCTTCTTACCAAAAATACAAGTGACCAAAGATATCCTGACATCATCAAAATTCAAAACTTTTGTGCTTCAAAGGATACCACAAAGAAAGTGAAGACAACTCCAGACTGGGAGAAACTATTTGCAGATCACGTGCCTGATATGGGACTTGTATCTAGAATACATGAAGAAGTTTTACAACTTCATAAAAAGACAAATTGCTGAATCAAAAAATGGACAGGCTAAGCACAGTGGCTCATGCCTGTAATCCCAGTGCTTTGGGAGGCTGAGGCAGGAGGGTCACTTGAGGCAGGAGTTTAAGACCAGCCTGGGTAACATAGTGAGACCCCATCCCTACTAAACATTAAAAAATTATCTGAGCATGGTGGCATGAGCTTGTAGTCCCAGCTACTCAGGAGGCTGAGGTGGGAGAATCACTGGAGCCCAGGAGGTCGAGGCTGTAGCAAGCCATGACCACGCCACTGCCCAGTCAGGGTGACAGCAAGACCCTGTTTCAAAAAAGAAAGAGTCCCAAACTACTGCCTTGTGGGCCAAATCTGGCCTGCTGCCTGCTTTTGTAAATAAAGTCTTATTGGAACACAGTTAAACCCATTCATTTATGTATGTCTGTGGCTGTATTCCTGCAAGAACTGGAGTGTTAATAAATTACAAAAGAAACTGTATGGCCCGCGAAGCTGAAAATATCTGCTCTTCACAGAAAATGTTTGCCAGCCTCTGCTGTCAAGGAGTACAGTTGTGTTAGTATGTTGATCTTATGTTGCTAACGTCTTATTCTCTTGGGTTTTCTTTTTTTTTCTTTTTTTAGAGACAGGGTCTCAATATGCTGGCCACGCTGATCTCTTGAACTCCTCCTGTGTAGCTGGGACTACTGCAACTGGGTTCTTGGGTTTTTCTATGCAGATAATTTTACTCCTTTCTAATCTTTATACTACCTTTTAATTTACGTGTCCTCGCTTATCTGTGCTGGCCACAGCCTCTGTGCAGTGTGTGGACAAGCAGTGATTTGGATCTTTGTCTCCCTCTGATTTTATCAAACCTCGAGTTTGTTTGTAGTGGATCGTGGTTGGACTCTGGTAAATGAAGGAGGTTGACTTCCTTCCTAGTTGGCTCGGAGCTTAGCTTTAGTTGTTAAATCCTAAACAGGGATGAGATCTATCTGGCCCGCTCCCGGCCCTTCATCTCCGAGCCTCTGTCCTCTTGCACGCTTGGTACCCGCGGCAGGGGGCGGCCCCAGACCTTCCTTCCATCCCTCAAGCTGCACTCAGCAACAGCTACATAACTGAATCTGCTGTGCGGCCCTAGATTTATTTTTAATTTCATTGGAATTTTAAATTGCTTTGTTTCTTCCGTCTTTTATTAGCATGAGTGGAAGCAGTGGCACCTGCAGGAATGCTGGTGGACGGCGGTTCACTTGGGCAGTAGCTCCAGCCTGTCAGTGTCCTGAGGATCTGTAGGGTGGGGGTGGGGTGAGGGTGGGAATTGGGGAAGAGCTGCTCCCTGATCCTCTTGGATGACAAGCCCTTCAAAGCTTCTCATCTATCATGAGCAATATGGGTGGCGGAGTTTCTTGCCCCCTTGTGGGCATGGATATTGAGGGAAAGAGGCTCCTGCCCCTGGGATGGGGGCAGGTGAGGTGTCTGGGTCAGCTGCTAAGCCCTGCAGGGTCCCCTCCTTCCATTCCTGTCTCCATATCACAGCAAAGGAAACTGAGGCACAGTCACTAACTTGTCCAAGACCATACATACACACCCCCATCAGGGCATAGCCCGTATTTGACCCCTAGACAGTCCCAAAGCTTGTGCCCTATTCACGGGGATGGGGCAGCATGGGCACGCTACCCTCAGCCACAGAAGAGCAGCCTGGGGCACAGAGAGGCCACATCACTTACCCAAGGTCCAGCTGAGGAGGGTGGGTGCTCATGTCTGCCTCCTGGGACAGCTGCCTTGGCTCCACCCTCCTTGGGACCCTTGGACAGGGACGAGGCCCAGTCCCTGAGTACCCCCATCTCACGGCCAGCCCCCATGGTGCCCCTCTGGGGCTTCTGCACAGCCTGTATTTTTGGCAGTGTGTGACTCAAAGTTTGCATATTAACTCCATAATGGGAAAGTCAAATATTTATTAATTAGTGGGGAAGGCCCTGAGCAGTTGAGATCCACAGGCTGCTGGCCCAGGGGTAGGCAGGTTCCTTTGTTTTTCTGCAGGTCATTTTTTCCAGTCACCTAGGATAGGCCACGACAGCCTGCTGCCCAAACTCCCGGACCCACAGCTCACTGCAAACCACCTCCTCTGGCCCATCTGACCTTGGATCCCAGATAAGTGAACTGTGGCTCTTTCTGGTTCCCTGGCCATTTCTCAGCATACAGCCAGACCTCATCACAAGCTACTCTGATCCCTGTTTTACGGGAAAAGGGAGACAGGGGTCTCAGACTGGACCACCTCGTCCCCCTCAACCAAGCTTTTGACATTATCATCACAGACAGCCAGAGCTGGGTGGCTTCTTAGGTCCACCTCATCTGAGCCCTTGTTTTACACAGGGAGAAGGCCGAACCCACTCATCCAAGATCATTTCGCCCATAGCCTGGTCGAGAACTTTCTCCCTTGGTTGAAAACACAGCATGACCCCAGGTCTGGTCACAAAGCCCTTCCTGTCTTGGTTCTGTCCAGGGACAACAGGGACAAGAGGAGAGATCTGGGCCCCTATCACCCAACAACCATGCCTAGGAGGAAAGGGCAGGAGCCTCCTTGGCTTAGCATCCAGGCACTGATTGGCAGCAGCAGGGCACCCAATTCAATTAGCTGCTTATCTCTCTTCCTGCCTTCCTGTTTCCTGTGCTCTTCAATTATAGGCAGAATCACTGTCTTTTCCAATAAGTGAAGAGATGTCAAAGGATCTGAATGGGCGGGGGAGGCAGGATGTCCTTGGTGATCATCCACACTCTCCTGTTCCGGCCTCGGAGCAGAAAGAAAGGGCCAGCACAGGTCATCAGGCCCAGCCCCTCCTCTAGCCATCTGGTAGCAGAGGGCAGGGAGTCTTGACAGCTGGACAGTAGCAATCAAAGGTTAAAAGGCACAGACCCTTTGAGACAGTCCAGCCGGAATTTTTTTTTGCACGGATGCACATGTACAAAGATGTTCATTACAGGAATGTTTAGAATAGTGAGAGACTAGAAACAACCTAAATGTCCATCAAGGAAGGGCTGGTTAAATGTTACCATTTTTTATTCCTGCAGTGGAATACAGTGTAGCTGCTAAACCCCTGAACAAAACAGAACAGGCTGCCAATAGTAGCAGAGATCAAGTAGGGCTAAGAAGCAGAAAAAAGGGCCACACTGCAGATTTCAAAGTCAGCAGTGAACACTTTCCAAAAGTGAGGGGCATGCCCTGAGTACCAAATCTAAACCCCTTATTTGAAGCAGTGAAAGTAGGGGTTTGTCAGCTGGTGACAGGCTCTTCCCTTAGACCTACTTGGTTTAGAAGAGAAAAATAGGTGGGGTTACAAACCATATTTGCAGGAACCTGGGTCTGAGGAAAAAGAGGATAAATGAGCACACATACGGAAATTTTTAGTTAGCTCAGGACAGGGCCTTGCTCTTCCCTAAGCTGAAAATGGACTGGCAAAAACTCATTTCCTCCTACGTAATCTAAATCGAACCAGCATAGGGCCTAATAAAAATAATCTAAATTGAACCAGCATAGGACCTAATAAAAAATAGACTAAAAAATGAAAGCAAGGAAAAGCATAAGTAAATTCATGGTTGGCCAAAAACACTTCTCATCAGAAGGATATAGTCACAGAAGAGATGAAGATCATAGATAAGTATTTTATCAAGAAGGAAAAAATAGGCCGGGTGCGGTGGCTCAAGCCTGTAATCCCAGCACTTTGGGAGGCCGAGGCGGGCGGATCACGAGGTCAGGAGATCGAGACCATCCTGGCTAACCCGGTGAAACCCTGTCTCTACTAAAAAATACAAAAAACTAGCCAGGCAAGGTGGGCGCCTGTAGTCCCAGCTACTCAGAGGCTGAGGCGGGAGAATGGCGTAAACCTGGGAGGCAGAGCTTGCAGTGAGCTGAGATCCGGCCACTGCACTCCAGCCTGGGCGACAGAGTGAGACTCCGTCTCAAAAAAAACCCCAAAAAACTAATAATCCATAATTGATTTATTTGCTGAGAGATCTTAGATATATCATACTTCTTGTTATTCTGTACCTGAACAAAATAGATGGGAANAAAAAAAAAAAAAAGGTGCAGAAAACGTAGGGAAAAAAGTGAGCAACATAAAATGAATCAGAAAGGTCTAATCAGAAAAAGCTACATAGGGAAGATAGGTGAAAGATAGCCAATATGTGCTTAACTGGAGTCCCCAAGGAAGGAAACTAAAATATAAGCCTCAGATCTGCATGCTGAAAGGGCACAGTACTGTGTTCCAGGGAAAATAGACTCTATATGGTCAACTCCAAGACACATCCTCGTCAAGTAACTGTACATGAAAGATACAGAAAGATCGAAATCAAATAGATGTGGGAAAATCAATCCTCAGCTTCTCCATGGCAACATGCAATATTAGAAGACAGTAGAACAAAACCCACAAAATCCTCAAGCAAACAAAGTGAACCAGGAACTTGCTTTTTTTTATAACTCACTCAAGTAGACCATTCTGAATGTGCAGAAACTCCAGGGGTATTGTTCGCATGAGGCCTTCTTAAGGAATATACTAGAGGACCAACTTCAGACAATGGGTGAACCAAGGCAAAAGATTTGGTAGTGAGCACTATTCTTATTAAAGAAACAAATGTGGGGATTGTGGTGACATACCAGATGCTCTGTTATAAGCCCTGAGAATACAGTAATAGCATTGCTAAAAACAAACGAGAAAGGAAGGAGGAAAGAAGGGGACAGGATTATAAGTAGACTGATATCCTAGTCTTTATGTCGAACTCCTGGCTTCAAGTGATCCGCCCACCTTGGCCTCCCAAAGTGCTGGGACTGCAGGTGTGAACCACTGTGCCCAGCCTGATATCCTCATCTTTAATAGCTGGAATCAAAAGATATCATTAAAACTGATGTTAGATAATAGAGGTTTGAAAATATGAAGTGAACTCTACAAAAATGTTGTGGAGAGAAAAAGAAAATCTACCAATTTCATTGTTTTATTCCTCTTAGGGAAAATAATAGATACTATTCTAAAGAAATAGAGAATTAATGGCCAGGCGCGGTGGCTCAAGCCTGTAATCCCAGCACTTTGGGAGGCCGAGATGGGCGGATCACGAGGTCAGGAGATCGAGACCATCCTGGCTAACATGGTGAAACCCCGTCTCTACTAAAAAAAAATACAAAAAACTAGCCAGGCAAGGTGGCGGGCGCCTGTAGTCCCAACTACTTGGGAGACTGAGGCAGGAGAATGGCGTGAACGCGGGAGGCAGAGCTTGCAGTGAGCTGAGATCCGGCCACTGCACTCCAGCCTGGGTGACACAGCGAGACTCCGTCTCAAAAAAAAAAAAAAAAATAGAGAATTAAAGAATAGTTATACCACTAGAAAAAAGCCACTAACCTTCCTTATGATTAGTAGGTACACAAAACAAAGCAGAGAACACAAATCACACGGTTAAAGACTTTTTAGGACAATTTAAATAAAGCACAAATGACTGAACTAAGACCAGACATGTGTCATATCAATAAATGTAAATGGCCTAACTCTCCTATTAAAAGAAAAAAAGGGCATTCAGACTGGACCACAAAGCTTAATCCAACTCTATAGTATATGAGTCACATCTAAACAAAGTAATTCAGAAAAGTTGAAATAAAAGGATTGGCAAAGGTTTTAAGAAAAATGTGAATTTAAAAGGCAGAGATTACCATTTTAATAGATAAAATTGAATCCTGGACTTTTTGGCCTGGATTCAATTTTACCTCTTAGGATATAATTCACTATGAAGATTTAAGGTTATTAATATCTATGCATTAAATAACATTGCATCACCATTCAAAAAGCCAAAGATACAGGTGCTACAAGAAGACATAGACAGGAACATGTTAGCAGTAGGTGTCTAGTTCCTTTCTCTATCCATGACAGTTAAGTAAGGATATAGAAAACCTAATAGCCTAATTAATGGGAGATAAAATTGGTATACACCAAACTGAATCCTGAAAACAAAGTGACTTTTTAAGTCCCCATAAAAAAATCCACAAAGCTTACAACAATTACCATAGGTTATATCATGAAGAAAGTTTCAAAAAATTCCTAAAAAGTAGAAATAGTAGGTAAGATTCTCTGATCATAAAAACACTACCACCACCCTAGAAGTAAAACACAAGGCTGGGCACAGTGGCTCACGCCCATAATCCCAGTACTTTGGGAGGCTGAGATGGGCGAATCACCTGAGGCCAGGAGTTCGAGACCAGACTGACCAACATGGAGAAACCCCATCTCCACTAAAAATACAAAATTAGCCGGGCATCATGGCAGGAGCCTGTAATCCCAGCTACTCGGGAGGCTGAGGCAGGAGAACCACTTGAATCCAGGAGGCGGAGGTTGCAGTGAGCCGAGATCATGCCATTGCACTCCAGCCTGGGCAACAAGAGCGAAACTCCATCTCAAAACAAACAACAAACAAAAAAACACACAAAACACCTACTATTTGAGTGGATGTGTGGGACTCAAATGAGTCTTAGGTTAAAATTTAAAATATCTAGAAAATAATAATAATGAAAATACTACATACAATTCAGCAGTGCTCAGAGCCTTGTAGCCTGAATTTTTCCTTTTTTTAAAAAAATTAATGTAAAAATGTAACTCTCTAAGGGAAAAAAACTAAAAGCAGAAAGGTTTTAATAAAGATAAAAGCATAAATTAATGAGTTAGAAACCAGAAAAGGATAATTACTAATAAATAAATCCTAAAGATGAATCTTTGGGGAAAGGGGATAGATAGTATCATTAGCTAACTAACCTAATGAAGAAAAACAGGAAAAAGAGCACAAAATATACAATATAAGAAATAAGGGTGAACTCATCACTTAAGAGTTGTAAAAATTATTTAGTTCAAACTAATGCAAGTCAATCTGAAGACCTGGATAAAATGGATACTTTTCTAGAGAAACATAATTTACTAAAGTCATTCAAAAAGCAGTAGAACAATCAAACTAATTATTAGTGAAGAAATAGCATTATCAAAGAGCTACCCACTCACCCCAAATAACTGCACTAGCCCAAACAGGTTCATGGAGGATCAACCAAACTTTTAAGAACAGATAATTCCATGTCTATTTAAACTGTTCAAAGCAAAGAGAAAGAAGGAAAGCCTCTATTTTCTTCATGATGTGAGTGCAACATAGGAAAACCCAAACAAAATTGTTCCAAAAAAAGAAAACCAAAGAACAATCTCTTTGACGAGACTGAGGCAAAAATCCTAAATAACAAATCCAATCCAGCAGTATATTATAAAGAAATGTTTACCATGACCAACCGGGGTTTAATTTGGAATGCAAGGATAGTTCAATATTAAGAAATCTATTATTCATATTAATTCACAAATGGGAAAAAATGTGATCATAAACACTGAAAAGTCTTTCGGCAAAGTTCACCTTCCATTCTTGATTTTTAAAATCCTCAACAAAACAGGAATAGATGGAGACTTATTTAACCTGATAAACTATCTGCCCCAAAGCCAGAATTTGCTTAATGGGAAAATCTAGAAGCTACAAAGCAAGAATGTCTATTATCACCACTATTATTGTTTCATAGTTCCAGAAATAGTAGCCAACTATTAAATAAATTAAGGTATAAAACAAAATAGGGGGTAAATTCATCATTTGTAAACCATATGATAGAATAACTGGAAAACCCAAGCACCTAAATTGAAAAACTGTTAGGAACAATAAAAGAATTCAGTAAGGTGGCAGAACTTAACAGCCTTCATATAAGCAACCTTCATTTGTGGAAGACAAGACTAGCTAAAAAAGCTAAACTATCCAGAAATAAACTTAACCAAACAATGTGCAAGATTTCAACCAGGCAAATGTTAAAACATTCCTGAGAGACATGAAAGAGAAGTGTATCATGTTTTGGTGGGAAAGGCAGCATCATAAAAGTGTCATTTCTTCCTAAATTCATCTGTAAATGTAATGCAATCCCGGTAGAAACACAAATAGGATTATTGTTTTGACCTAGATAAATTGATTCTATAGTTCAGACAGGAAAATAATAAAAGAGCCAAGGAAATTTGGGTAGAGGGTGAGAACAAGGAGCAACAACCTCTACCAAATACTAAAATGTACTACATGGCTGGGCACGGTGGCTCATGACTGTAATCCCACCACTTTGGGAGGCTAAGGTGGGCGGATCACCTGAAATCAGGAGTTCAAGGCCAGCCTGGCCAACATGGTGAAACCCTATCTCCACTAAAAAATACAAAAATTAGCCAAGTGTGGTGGTGCGTGCCTGTAATCCCAGCTATTCGGGAGGCTGAGGCAGGAGAATCGCTTGAACCTGGCAGGCGGAGGCTGCAGTGAGCCAAGATTGTGCCACTGCACTCCAGTCTGGGAGACAGCAAGACTCTGTCTCAAAAAAAAAAAAAAAAAAAAGTATTACAGGTTGAACACCCCAAATCTAAAATCCAAAGTGCTCCCAAATCTGCAAGTTTTTGACTGCTGACATGGCATTCAAAGGAAATGCTCATTGGAGCATTTAAGATGCTCAACTGGTATAATGCAGATTTTCCAAAATTCAAAACACTTTGGTCTCAAGCATTTCCGATAAGGGCTACTCAACCTGGATATATACATGCTGCAACACAGATGAACTTATGTTATTCTAAGTGGAAAAAGTCAGTCACTAGTCCAGAATAGGGAAATTGTAGAGAAAGGGGAGGGGGTTGGTGGGGAGAGATGAAGTGACTACTGATGGGTGTCGGTTTTCTTCTTGAGGTGATGAAAATGTTCTAAAATTGACTGTGATGATGGCTGCATAATGCTGTGAATATACTAAAAATCATTGAATTGTACACTCCAAATTGGTGAATGGTATATGAATTATATTTCAATAAGGCTTTTTAAAACAACATAATAATTAAAACAGTATTGCACTGATACTTGAATGTATTTGGATCCATACCTCACACTTTGTACCCAATAAAATATAGGTCATACAGAGATCATACCTTTTTTTTTTTTTTTTTTGGAGACCAAGTCTCACTCTGTCACCCAGGTTGGAGTGCAGTGGAGCTATCATGGCTTACTGCAACCTCTGCCTCCTGGGTTCAAGCGATTCTCCTGCCTCAGCCTCCCGAGCAGCTGGGATTACAGGCGTGTGCCACCATGCCTGGCTAATTTTTGTATTTTTAGTAGAGATGGGGTATCACTATATTGGCCAGGCTGGTCTCAAACTCCTGACCTCAGGTGATCCGCCTGCCTTGGCCTCCCAAAGTTCTAGGATTACAGGTATGAGCCACCACGCCAGTCCTCATACATTTCTTAAAAACCATCAAAGGCCGGGCGCGGTGGCTCAAGCCTGTAATCCCAGCATTTTGGGAGGCCGAGACGGGCGGATCACAAGGTCAGGAGATCGAGACCATCCTGGCTAACACGGTGAAACCCCATCTCTATTAAAAAAAAATACAAAACACTAGCCGGGCGAGGTGGCGGGCGCCTGTAGTCCCAGCTACTCGCGAGGCTGAGGCAGGAGAATGGCGTAAACCTGGGAGGTGGAGCTTGCAGTGAGCTGAGATCCGGTCACTACACTCCAGCCTGGGCGACAGAGCGAGACTCTGTCTCAAAAAAAAAAAAAAAAAAAAAAAAAAACCATCAAAGATCTATAAGAAACCTGGGGGAATTAAAAAATAATAATCTCAGCCTGAGGAAGGACTTTCTAAGTATGATCCGAATTTTGCTTTCTAAGTAAAATCCAAAGGCCATAAAAGGATAAGTCTCGCTTCCCCAACAAAACTCCTCCATGGCAGAATCAAAAACAACCAATTTGGGGAAAACATCTTCAAGTCATAGCACAGACAGAGGTAGGATTCCATCACATACAAATATACAAATAGCTCCTACAAATCAAAAAGGACAAAAACCACGCCCCACCCCCCCAAGAAAAAGGAGCCAAGGAGATAAGTAGATTAGTCAAAGGAAAAACAAATGGCATAGACACAAAAAGATACTCAACCTCATTCATATAAAACTAAGTTAAAACTACACTGTAGCCAGGTGCAGTGGCTCACGCCTGTAATCTCAGCTGATCAGGAAGCAGAGGCTGGAGGATGGCGTGAGGCCAGGAGTTTGAGATTAGCCTGGGCAACATAGCTAGACTTTGTCTCCCTAAACAAAACAAAACAAAGTAAAACCCACACTGTGATCCTATTTTCACTGCTCAGGTGAGCAAAACCTAAAAGTGTGATATGATGCTGTGATGGTGAGGGGTGGGGAACAGACCCTCACACCACAATGTGAGGTGTCCACAGATACACCATCTAAAGATGTCCATCAGACCACAGCTATCAAAATGCCACACACACATCCCTTTGACCTGGTATTTCCACTTCCAGAAATGTACCCTGCAGTTTTATCCACATCCTCGTGACACATCCAGGGTTTACCGCTGCACTGCTTGTAACGGCAACAGGTCAGTTACAGTCTAAATAGAGGACTGGCCAAATAAATTATGGGCCACCCGTGCTAGAGAAACTATGCGGCGAAAGAATGAGGAAGTTCTTTAGAAGCTGATATACAGAATAGATGACAAAGGGAAACAGTGAGGTGCAGGATAGTGTGTAAAATATGCGTCCCCACACGTATTTGCTGGGACGCCCATAAAACATCTAGAAGGACACCCAGGAAGCTGACGACATGGACTCCCTCCGCGAGGGAAGCGGGTGGCTGGCTCAGAGGGAGGCTTTTGTCTATATACCCCTTCCTTCCTCCGAGTGTTGGATAACATGAATGTGTTCCCTTGTCTGAAGATAAATATTTAAAAGAAAAAATATTGGCCGAGATGGGCGGATCACGAGGTCGGATCGAGACCACCCTGGCTAACACGGTGAAACCCCATCTCTACTAAAAAATACAAAAAACTAGCCGGGCGAGGTGGCGGGCACCTGTAGTCCCAGCTACTCAGGAGGCTGAGGCAGGAGAATGGCGTAAACCCAGGAGGCGGAGCTTGCAGTGAGCTGAGATCTGGCCACTGCACTCCAGCCTGGGCGACAGAGCGAGACTCCGTCTCAAAAAAAAAAAAAAAAAAAAAGAAAAAATATTTTCACATCGTAAGCATCATGCTAAACGGCAACAGATCCTGGGCTATAGGACAGAAGCAATAGGGAGGGGTGGGGACTGCGGTGTCCTGGAGACAGACATCCCTTTAAAAGAGGCAGTCATTCAGCTCTAGTCATAGCTGCAGTACAGGCACACAGGCCTATGTTACCAGAGCCTCTGTTTTTGTTTTTTTTTCAAGAGATACTAGAAATCCAGATTTTAATGCAAATCTCATTTCTAAGTACTTCATTAAAAAAGAAATTATGCTAGCTAAAAATAACCAAATCAGAGTGTTTGGGATCCTGGTCCTAGATAGTGAGAACAGACCCCTGGTCACCAGGTCCAGCTCCCAGTGAAAAAGCAAGGCCAGAGAGGGAAGGAAACGCCCAAGACCACACAGCTGAGGGGCCTCAAGCGGGAACCCCATTCTGTATTTTTTGTTTCCATGTCATCCTACTTTAATGGTGGTAAGGGAGACAGACACGGCGAGATAATGGTGGTGAAGCTGCAGAGGCCGGGTTGGGGCATGGTGATGGTGGTGGTCAGAAGAGGCTGCTGGGAAGGAGGTCAAGCCAGAGTTGACAGTCTTGCTCCATGGGAGCTGGCCAAAGGAGTGGGTGTCATTTTGGAGAGCGAGACCAGGAAGGCAGCACAGCCGCGGCCAAGGCCTGGGGGCCTAAGAGAGCATACCGACTTTCCGACAGGGCCATGGTGGGTGAACGTCCTCGGGGGTAAATGGCATTCTCTGCCCGCGACCTGCCCTGCAAAGGCTGGGGAGGCATCCTACTCACACTTGCGCAGCTCCAGGCTCTTGCTCGGGCGGGCCAGGTGTTGGCCCGGGGGGTTCTGGGTCCTCTGCAGACAGGCCAGCATGGCTGAGCTGGGGGTCCCCAGTGGGGCACGCTCTGCGGCAGGGTCCCTGCAGGAGGAAGATGGGGTGCTCTGTCACTTGGGGGCTGCTCCATGTTCGCCTCCCCCCATTCCCCACTGGGAGTCTCCCTGCAACCCTGAAGAACATCAGAGACTCTCAAAGCAGACACCCTTTTCCCTTATTTGACCAATGAGGGGACCAAGGCCTGAGGCATCAAGAGGTCCATCTGTGGCCTCACGGGAAGGGACAGAATCCAGGGCTCTTGAGTGTGGGCTGGACTGATGGATCAGACATGCCCTGGCCCTGCTGGCGTATGGGTCACCTGCTCTGGGGCCTGCCTTGATGCCCCCAACTGGGTCAGATCCTCACTCCCGCCATGCCCCGCAGTAGGCTGTCCTTCCAGCTGGTGGTGGCCCCCTGTAAGCAAGTCAGCCTGAAGACCCCACCTGGTCATCCTGGGCGTCTACACAGAGGGGTGCTCGGGAAATGCCAGTGGGTACGGGGGTGTCCCAGCTTACTGCAGTACTGGTCTGTCCTCCCGCCCAGAGTATCCTCACAGCCCCCTGCACCCTGAGCCCAGCCCTCATGGGCCACCAAGGCTGCTCTGACCTGAGATCCCTGTCGCTGCCTAAGTTCCTTACCCTGAATGGGAAGGGCAGAGGCCTGTGCCCCTCAGGGCAGCAGCTCAGATGTGGCTGCACACAGGCCCGTGTGGTACCTCCCCCCACAGCCAGAGCCTGACATTCACATGGACACTCGCCTTCAGCTTCCCCAAACCCACTCTCCTGCAGAGAACGTTTCAGGACGCCCAGGCACATTCCTGAGAGCCCAAAGCCCCTGAGCGGCAGGGTCAGAGTGGGTCTGCCTGTGAGGCCCCCATGGGAGCGTGGTGGTGAGAGCTTACCTAGAGGTCCCTTCCTCCCTTCTTGCTAAGGAGAAGGCAGGTCTCAGGGTAAGCGCAACCTTGGACACCCCTGATGTCCATCCACCTGGGCACCCTGTCCCCGCCACCTCCTGACCACCCCCCCCAGTCCTGAGCAGCCAAGCTAGGTCACCTCAATCTTCATGTTGGTTTTAAAAAAGAAAGCAGAGGGGGTGTGTGCTGAAGGGGAAGAAAGGGAAGTTATTTAATACTGAACAGGTGTCTGGAGTCCTAAATTCTGCCGCTTTCTTCTAATAATGAAGTATTCATGAGGAAAAGCCTTTTTTCACTACTTTCTTAAGATACTAATTTCACAACAAGCTCCTTGTTACGGCGCAATTATTCCAATCTTGTATTTCCCGGAGACGGTTGCAGCCTCCCGTCTGTCCTGGCCTCTCGGTAAATGAAAGACAATCGCGTAACCACCTTTCATTATGCCCTATTTTACTTTCAGCAAAGGTACCCTGAAAGAAATGATTTCCTCTGAAAGGGACTTTTATTCAGTTGCAAAACCAATTTTCTCCTATTACTGTCTCAAAAAAAAAAAAAAAAAAAAAAAGGCGAGAGACAGAGAGAAAGTGGGGGACAGAGGGGAGGGGAGGTGATTCTCACCGCCCCCTCCCCAGTCGCCAGCCTTAACACAGAGACGCAATAAAAGCTGCAGTATCCACTTCCCGGCTTTGATTTCTGGTAATTTTAAAATAGGCCATTACAATCAGGCAGAAATTATACAGTTTAAAAAGGGAATGAAGTGGGGCTTATTGCAGGGATGAAAGTCCTTGACTGCAGGAAGGCAGTGCTGCTCTTCTCCTCGGGGACGTGGGACGTGAGCAGGTGGCGGGAGCAGGCCTGACTCGGGCCCACCATCACCACAGCCTTGGACACCAGCCCTGGAGGACACGCTGTGCATGTGGACAGGGAGGGCTGGGTGTGCACACACACTCTGGTACACACTCACCTATGTACATATGTGTTTGCTGCATGGCATGTTCCTCTGCACTTACAGGCACCCTCTCACGCACACACAGGTGGTCTATGGGGATTCACAATCGTGTGCAACCTGGAAGGTAAGAGGCCTGTGACAACCTCCCTCACCCTTGCCCAGCCTCTTTCTGTGGCTCCTGCTCCAGTGCAGAGTCCATCTCTCGCCGCTGACATATGGGTTGGAGGAAAGGAGGGAGATCCAGAGAAAGCCAGTCCAAGACCTCTCCCTCCACAGATGGGAAACTCAAGCCACAGGGGACAGTGGCCTGCAAGGGCTGCCAGGCAGGGAGTGGCTGGGTGCACTTACCCCCTCACCACTAAGCTTGGCCGCACCCAGGCCAGTAAGGAGGGAGATCAGAGGCTGGTGCCCTGTGGAAACCTGGGTTGGAAGCCTGGAACCTTCCTGACTCCCAGCATATGCTGTGTGACCCCGGCTGGGCTAATGACCCTCCCTGGCCTGTAACAGTGGCTCCATGATCCCTATGGGTACTCCCAGGTCACTTTCTTCCAGAGTCCTGGCCATGCCCAGTCCTATCTCCAGCCTTTTACCCGGTGCCAGGGGTCCAGAAGTCCAGCCCTTCTCTATGTGCCCTAGTGCCCCTTGGGCCATACATTCCACATGCTTTGCAGGTGAAAAAGGGTGGGCTGGGGGCTGCAGTTGTTGGGGGAGGGGCAGGTCGCCTATTCCGGAGTCTCCTGGGACCCCATCAGCTCCCTTCCCAGGGGGGCTTTGGTTGTCAGGTGCTCTTATGGTGGATGCTAGGCAGTTCTGGAGCTGAGAGAGGTCACCCGACTGAGCTCAGGGCGTGGGGGTTTCCAGGGTGCAATGGTGTCCAAGTGTAGGCCTCAGCTTTGGCTCAGCTTCACCAGGCAGTTGCCTGCATCCTTCCATTCCTTGCTTCTGGAGGGCTACAGGCAGCCTGAGAGATGCTCTTCACTTGAAGAAGAGGGACGTTTTTCTCTCTGCACCCCCAGTTCCCCCAACTCACTGCCCATTCTTCCAGGAACCCTGTGTCCTGCCATTGGGGGCACGTGGCAGGGTAGTGGGGTGTCCTAGAAGGGAAGTGGAGAGGGGACCACCACCTCCAACTCCTGTGTCATCCCTATCATCTGCAACCAAGACAGTCAAATCCCCCTCCTTGGCCTTAAAACCTCTCTGGCCCCAGCGTGGAGCCCAACCCTCTTTGCCCACCACACCTCATCTCTCTCACGGCTACCCCTGGCCCTCCTTCCAGCCAGGCTGCCTCACACCTCCTCACACCTCCATGGTTCTCCTGCCTATGGCACCATGACCCTGATCCATTCGAACTCAGATCCGTCTTCAGACCCTGGCTCACCCGTCCCTTCCTCTAGATATCCAGCATTTCTGCTCTAATCACACCGAGGTGTAACTGCCAACTTTCACATCTCTCTCCCTCCACTGGACTGTGTTTCTTAGGGGTAGGGACCGTGTGTTATTTGTCTGTCTCTCCCCAGTGCCTGGCAAGAATAATCATTTAATAAAAAGTGTTGAATGAATGGCCGAATCAATGAATTGGTTATTGTCCAATAAAGTGACCTAGGCCCAGAGAAGCCAAGTGTCCCAAACAAGGTCACACAGCAAGGCAGGGACAGGACTGAGGCATATGCCTAAGACACTCATGTTCTTTCTGTGACCCTACCTTGCCCCCTCCCTGCCTGGCATCATCCCATCTGCCGGAGGCCAGCCTCTCAGAGCCCCCACCTGGACTCATTACCCCCCTGGCCAAGCACCATCCAGGGAGTGCTGTTCATTTTGAAACCCTATCTGCAAATCAGACTGTTGATAAGCTCAAGGTCTTTTGTGACTTTAATAAAAAAGGAGGGGAGCAGGGAGGGGGAAAATGTCGCATGCCTCAATGATTAGAATGCTTGGCACCTTCCCTGACATGGGGGCTGATAAGACGCCTTATCTCGGAGACACCCGAGGAAAAGGTCCCCTCCACCAGATAACGCCCCCAGCTGTCGATGTGTCCTTTCATAGCTGAGGATTTAGATAAAGGAAATGTGACAGGGGAGGGGAAAGGAAGGAAGGAACTTTCCAGGTCCGAGGAGGAATTGAGTCTGTGATGCTCGCCTTAGCAGAACAATGAATGAGAGAAGGCTGTCTCTATTTTTATGGAAAGAATAGGGAATTGGGGCCTTGGGCCCTGCCTGCCTTTTGTCATCTTGCCCTTGCCTGTCTGGCTGCAGGGGGCATCAGGGAGCCCACGGGTCAGTGGGAGGGGAAGCTCTGAAACAGCAATATGCAATTGGGGGCTCAGTACAGTCAGCATGGAATTGGGGCTCAATACAGTCAGCATGTATTGACTGACCTCTGTGCCAAGCCCATGCACCTCCTCCTCGTGGCCTCTGTGGCCCCATTTCACAGCTTAGGAAATGGCCAGAGAGAGGGGAAGCAATTTGTGCAAGGTCACACAGCTTTTAGATAGCAGAGCCCAAGGATGCCAGCGCCAGTCAGACCCTCAGCCCCACACTGTCCAGCAGTTCCATTGTGGTTGGGTGCCCGTCAGCCCTCAGCTCCCAGTCAGCTGGGCAGGAAGGGATGGAAGCAAGGGTCTGCTTCTCCCCAGGACCCAAATCCATTTTGATTCTACTGTGGGAGGGATCACAGAAGCAAGGGGTGAGAGGAGGGGAAGGGCTCCCAGAGTCCACTTATTCATCCCATAAACATTCAAGGAGCGCAACTCATGAGGCCGGCATTGGGCAGAACAACACTGAGGTGAGTAAAGCCCAGGCCTTGCTTCTTACCCACCCATTCATTCATTTAGGCAGCAAACACTTCCCAAACATCTTTTGGGTGCCAGCCCTGTGCCATGTACTGGGAGAACAGAAATTACTCAAAGCGTCCTGCCAGAAAGGAACATCTAGCCAGAACTGACCTCCCACTAAAATGAATGATCTTGACCTCTCTCTGCCTCCAGCATTTTCCTGATGTGGCAGGCATCTGGAACTTTCCCTCACGTGTCCGCAGGTCAGCAGTCTGCCCCTTGCCAGCCTGGGCTGACCCCAAGGCAGAATAGGAGGACACACCTGACTTCAAAGCAGGGCCCTGAGGCTGTGACCCCGGGAAAGCCATGGGCTGTGCCCCTCTGAGCCCCCATCTCCTCCTCCACCTCCAATCCCTAGAGCTACCTACCTGGCTTCTGTGGCTCCATTCAAGGCCAAAGCCTAGCTGTGACCTGGAGGGGAAGGTCATGCCAGGCCCTTCCTGGTGTCCAACAGGACTAGTTCAGAGAAGAGAGCTGGCCCCAGAGGACTCTGGGTTGTACCTGCCAGGCAGGGGCACAGTGATAACTGGGGCTCTCACTGGCTGGGTGACCTGGAGAAGTCATAGCACCTCTCTGCGTCTGTTTCCCAAATGAACCTTTATGGGGAATGGATCAGCTGATAGGACGAGGGCCATCTAGCTTGGACATAAGAGGATGCAACCATTTATTTTTCAAACTTAATCCAGCTGTGTGCAAGGCATCGGGCGGTCCCTGACCTGTGGGCACACAAAGGGGCTCTAGATGTAGCCCTTGTCTTTGAGGGACTTAGAATCTCAAGCAGGGACAAGACAGGAAGCTGGCAAAACTCGGCAGTTCATGCAAGGAGTAGAGTAGATGGTTCAGACTCTGAATTTCCTTTCAGGAAATGAATGAGATGCCGGCCACTCCTCAGGGCTTTGCAGCCTTCCTGGGGGTGGTGGCAGGATAGGTGGGTGGTGAGGGAGCCCTCTCGCAGTTCTCACCTCCATCCCTTTGGCTGTAATTCAAGTCTCTTCACGCTGCCTGGCCACGCAGCCTGCCCCAAAGGCAGACAGGAGCCTGAAGTGGTGGTGGGAGGCCCAGGGCCCAGGGAAGAGAATGAATGCTGGACTGGGAATACTGGGGTCAGACCCTGGCGATGTGGCCCTAAATGGGTCACTTCTCTGTGTTGGTCCCTAGCACCATGAGCTGAACAAGAAGAAAGCCCCAGAAAGTCCAGTCCTCTCTAAATAGCGAGGGGCAGTAAACCTGTTTCTGGCCAGAAGAGTGGAGGGACCCTTGCCCAGCCCAGGAATGTCCTCAGGAATCTAGGTGCAAGCTTCCCCCAACCCCCTGTGGGGATCCCACGATAGGAAGATCCACTGTCTGTCTCTTTCCTCTCCTCTGTCTACATCCCTGTCCCTAGCTCCATCTGCCTCCTGTCCTGATGCCTCCCTTCTCCTTCCTGCTTTCTTTCTCCCTTCCTGACCCCTCTCCCTTGCTCCTTCCTCTCTCTCCCACCCCACTTGTCTCAGCAAGGCAGCCAGAGTGGAAGCCCATCCCCACCTCCCTCCTGCGGCTCCCTCCCCCATCTCTGTTCTGAGCCGGAGGCCTTCCAAGGGACCCTGTTAATAATTAAATGTTAATCTAAAAAGCAATTTGAGCTGCGGCTAGGCAGATCTGGTTAGAGATTACATTAGCATGGAGGAGGCGAGGGTAATTTTCTTTAACCCCTCTCCTGATCTCTCAAGCCGGGGATTCTTCAAGTCACACCGGCACTGCTGATTAAACTGGCACAGGGCTTGGCTGTGGATAAGGGGCCTGTGAAAAGTGATTATTTCCCACTGCCATTTGGGCCTCAGCACCAGAAGGGGATTTTTACTTTTTTTTTTTTTTTTTTAAGGTTGGGGTTGGGGAGGGACTGTCCCCTTGAATAAGAGGCCTCATCTTCTGCCAGGATTACCACTGTATCCACCCCCTGCCCACCAGCAGGCCAGGGGCTCTCTAAAATGCTGCGAATCTGGTCACAGAGCATACCTGGCTCTTTGGTTCCCAGGACAAAGATGCCAATCCCCTGCCTGGCTCCAACACCCCTTCATTGTGCCTGGTTCTGGGCTGGGCACTGGAGCCAGAGATGCCAGTAGTTCTGAGCCAAAGGGGAGACCAAAAAGTAAAGTGACAATCACCAGTTCTGGCTGGCAGCCAGAATCCTGAGGTGGGCTTCCCTCTGCACAAGCCTCTCACCGGCACGCTTGCAGGCTTTTGCCCATGCAATCCCAAGAGCCAGAAAGGGCTTTTGGAGCAGTTCTTCCTGGCTCTCTACCCCTTAAAACTCTACTCGACCTTCAATTGGAGTCCGGGTTCCTGAGGGCTTCTCCAAGACATACAAGGTGCATAATAAATGTTTGATGAATCATCAAATGACTGGAGTCCCATGTGGCTCTCCTTGATCCTTCCTCTATGGGTTCAAGGTGCTATAGCTGAGCACAGGGGCCCTCAGGAAAATGTCTCCTGAACAAAGGATGGGCAAGAGGCTGTCCTGGGGAGTCGGGGCAGGGCGGGCCTCAGGAAGTGTCCTACTGGGACACAGGGCTGGGGTCTGGGGGTGGGTGGCCATTCCTGGGCCTGTCAGCACCACGGCCAGCTCCCGGCGCAGGAGCCCTGGAGAAAGGGGCGGGGCACAGCCTGAGAGCGTAGTGATGTCAGTCGCCATGGGAACTGACAACTGCAATGTGCCTCCGTCAGCACTCCAACCACTGGGGATGGCATGACAGATTAAGCACCAACTATGTGCCAGGCCAGGCCCTGTGCTAGATGCTGGGGCAGTGACAGACCCTGAGTGGATGGGAGGCATCAGAGGGGTAATCACAAGGCAGGGAGACAAGCGGTGGCCATGATGGGGTCACCCTACCTGGCCTGGTGGTGGGAGGGTCAAGATGGAAGGACACACCAGCTGCCTCAGACAGTGTCTGTCCCCGACTTCACATCCGGATGTGTGAGCTTTATAACTTAACTCTGTGAGCTTGGGCAAATCCCTCCCTCCTCTCTGAGCCGCAGTTTCCGCATCTGCAAAAGGGGTTAATTCCTTACAACAAAGTGCCAGGGTCCTTGTGGTAGCTGCCTAAGTGGTACCCGTTGTTAGCACTGTTTACAGTTGTTATTAACAGGTAAGTAGGAAAAAGCCAGCGAAAGGGGAGGATCCCACAGAAGGGACTGCACAGGCCACCACATGGAGACTTGAGAGAGGAGCAAACAGAGAACATGAAGGAGCTCCAGGCTGCTGGAGAGCAAACCCTCCTGGTGAGTCATTGAGAGCACCTCATCTATGCAGGGCCAGGCAGGGACCCCCCACCAACCTCACGGCGGGGAGATCTGTTTCCTCTGCACTAGTGCTGGTTCAGGACAGGGACTCAGAGAAGGTGCTGGGAGGAGGGGCAGTCATTGCCACTGGCAACGGGCCTGGCTGGCCCTCTCCCAGAGCCACAGACCTCCGAGGGGCAGTTTTACTCTTTCCGGAGAGCCAGAGATCCCAAGGTGCGAAGTTTGGAGCAGGGGCAGGCTGAGCCTCTGTTCTCCCAGTTCCAGCCTTGGTTCTTTAATTAAAATTGTCAGTCAAGTAAGACTCCATCGTCACCTTCCAGCAAAGAGGGAGTGGGGAGATCTGAGAATCGATACTGAACAGCTTCAGTACTACGATGCCATAACGGGGCTGGGAGCTCAGCCGAAAGCCCCCCGCCCAGTTTTTTTTTTTTAGAGGTGGTCCTAGAATCTCTCTGGAGAAACAACATGGAAATGGAGACCAAAAGAGGGGAGGAGGGATGCCACCAGATGACACTGGGATCCCGGAAAATGGAACACTGTGTGCAACGGGCAAAGGTAGGACCCACAGTAGAGATGGGAGGGGCCCCGTATCTCCAGCCTTCCTCCTACCTATTCCCCCAGTCCCTGCACCCACAGTTCAGGGTTAAAGCAGGCAACAGGGAAGGAGAAAAATCTAATAGTAAGAGCAATAATAAGAGCTAGCTTTTATTTTTAGTGTTCTCCATGGGCTCAGTACTTTACAGACATCACCTCACGTAACCTACGCCACAACCGGGAGAAAGACATGATTGGCGCTGTACCCACAAGGAAACAGAGAGGGAAAGGAGCTATCCAGGGCCACAGGGCTGGTTGGTTGGTGGAGCAGGCAAGAAAGTCCCACGGAAGAGGTTGGCCTGGGCCAGACGGGTTTGAGGATTCAGGTCGCAAGGGACGGGGAGGAAGAAGACCGGGTCTGTGTGCAAGAATGGCCCAAGAGTGTTTAAAAGATGAGAGTGGCCCAGGTCAGGGGAGGAGAGTGGACAAAAGTGACAGGCAGGGGCTGGCCTTAGCTTTTAGCCCAATGCTAAGATCAGTAGATGCTTCTGGGGGTCAGGCTGGGGCAGAAATGAACGGAGCCTTCGAGGCAGGGGTTAGGAAACAGGACAGGACACTCGGCCCAAATGACAGCGCCATCACTCCACATCCCAGAGTTCATGAGCTCTCTCAATATTTGTTTTATTTAAATCTCCAAGAGTCAAATGCCACTCACCACCTATATGTGGACTAGTCTCCAGCTTTCCACCTCTTCTGTGAGTGAGGGTAGAGGGGCGTCATGTCTCTAACTCCTCCTATGGTCAGGGAGCTCCCTCCATGTCATCCGGCCACAGGCACTCTGATTTAGAAAGTGCTGGAGCCAGACCACCTGGATTCAACCCCCTCCCCCTGTCATAGCCTAGCGACTGATGGTTAACTCTGGGGAATTTTCTTTTTCTTCTTTGTGCTTCTCTGTATTTCTAATTTTTCCACAATGAACTAGCATCACTTCTTTTTTTCTTTTCTTTTTTTTTTAAAAGAACTTTTCAAAAGGGATTTCAACCTCTGACCACCTGGAGACAGGAGACTGGCGCTCATTGTAAATGCACTGACATGACAGGGAACAGCTGCTGGGGAGGTGGAGACGGGTCGTGGGGAGAGACAGGAAGCCCCAGCGGCTTGGAAATCCAGGAGCCAAAGAAGCAGTGAGCTTTCTGCAGAGCCAGATCCGGTGGAGCCAATTCACCAGCAGGTCCCGGCAGTGACTCTTCTACAACAGATTCCTACCCGTCCCTGTGCCCCATCGTCCCCCTGCCACCAATCTCTACCCCATGGGAGCCAGACCAAGCCTTTCTGTGTGTAGCACACATCTCTCCTGCTTAGAGCTCACTTACTGGCTTCCGTGGCATTTTGTTTCTTTTTTAGAGATGGGGTCTTGCCCTGTCACCCAGGCTGGGGTACGGTGGCATGATCATGGCTCACTGCAGCTCACTCCTGGGCTCAAGTGATCCTCCTGCCTCAGCCTCTCAAGCAGCTGGGACTACAGTCTGGCACCACCCCACCCAGCTCATTATTTTTTGTAGACATGGGATCTCGCTATGTTGCCCAAGCTGGTCTCGAATTCCTGTCCTCAAGCAATCTTCTTACCCCAGCCTCCCTAAGTGCTGGAATTATAGGTATGAGCCATTCCGCCAGTCTTCTGTGGCATTTCTAACAATATCCTTGAAGGACCTGTGTGAATCCCTTTCCCAATGTGTATCTGCACTGTCCCTGTCCCGTGCTGATTCTGCTCAGACACACTGGCTTTCTTTCTGGTCCTCTCACAGGCCAACACCGGCCCCACCCCAGGGCCTTTGCACTTATGGTTTTCCCTCTACCTAAATACCCTACACCACTGCTGTCTGATAGAAATATGTAATAACAGGAGCCTCATATGTACTTGTAAATTTTCTAGCAGTAACAGAGGAAATTAAATTTAATAATATATTTTATTTCACCCAATAGATCCAAAATAGTATCACTTCAATGTGTAATCAATATTAAAATTAATTCCTGAGATATTTTATGTTCTTGTTTTTATTCTAAGTCTTTGAAACCTGGGATGAATTTTACGCCAATAGGACATCTCAGTTCAGTTCAGACTTGCCTCACTGCAAACGCTCAATGCCACCTGTGGACAGTGCAACACCACACTGTCCCCAGTGCACACCCCTCCCCCACTCTCCATGCCAGCTCCGTTTCCCATTCACACCTCAGCTCAAACATCACCTCCTCTGAGAGACCCTCCTTGACCACCTGGTCAAGCTGGCAACCTTCTGCCCTGGCCACTGTCCCGTCACCACAGCAGTTCCTTCACTGTCATGACTGCTCCGAAATTATCTTGATGAGTGGTTAGTGCCTGTCTCTTCCACCAGAGTGCAGGTTCTACTGTGTCTGCACGATGGGGCACACAGTAGGCACTCTCTGGCAGGTGGTCAGGGACAGAGGTGGGGATAACGGGCCTGGCCTGAGGCCCTTATCCATCTACCTTATTCCAAATTCTACTCTAAGTGATGAGATGTAGCAGTGGAATGTGTTTGTGTGTGTATACATGTGTGTGGGGAATGTGTCCTGCATATACACACACACACACACACACACACACACACAGCTCCCCCCACCCACCTCCCCTCCTTCTGAAAAGTGGGCCCAGAGGATGGGTCTCCTTTCAAAATCAGCCCGGCGCAGAAAAACGGCTGTGACAGCACAAAGCCGAGATGGAATCAGCAATGGGCCCGATTGCCTGGTGACGGTTACAAATGATCTGATGTGGAAAAGACGGGATCAGATGTGCGCAGAACAACGGCTGCTCCGCGCCCCCACATGCCAGACAATGGGCTGCTGGGCAGGCAGGCGGGCGGGCAGGTGACGCCCAGTAGCCCAGGATAGGCTTAGCACAGAGCGGCCCTTCCTGGGGCCAGACACTCCCCGAATGCCCCGCACCTGGGCAGAATGTTCCCACATGGGACCAAGTGTTAGTTCTGGGCAGTTAGATGTCGGCTGAATTTTTCTTTGTCAGACTTATTTCCAAATACTAAAAGATGAACATGATTTTCGTAATGAGGGGGAAAGAACCTCCTCCCACCCAGCCCTCAGCCTCTGCACTCAGAGCCTCAGAAGCATAGGTGTGAGGGGGTTGTACACAGCTTCACGATGACCACTGGACGTGGCCCTTGCCCTACCCCCAGGGGTTGTTGGGGGGGGGCTCTAGACCTGCACTCTCAACCACCGAGTAACAAACATCCTCGTACTGTGATGTGACCACAGCCCTGAGTGAGAAGGCTGTGTCCACAGACTGTGTGGCTTGCCCAGGGTGTACAGCAGTGAGAAGGCTGTGGTCTCTGGTCTCTCTGGTCTCTTTCTGCTCCAAGGCCAGTAGATGCTCAATAAATCCCACCTGAACAGACAGAGAGCTGGACTGGGACCTTTATTTCCCACACTCCCTGCAGGGTCCAGGTTCACATTCCAGGGTCTCTCCCCGCTCTTTTCCCTGCAGTTTGCCGCCTCAACCCAACAAACCCCTCCACACACCCAGAACACCCAGGCCTCAGAGACCAGAGGGGCAGGGCTAGCAGCGAAGGGGCAAGAGCCTCCTCTGGGCCCAGCGTCACCCACCAGGCAACACAAGCCCCACCCCCAGCCTGTGTCATGGAGGCTCCAGGGCTCCATGGATAAGGGAGAGGCCGCTCCTGCAGGAGGTCTGGGCAGGGGGTGGCTTCACTGAGCAGCAACTGTGTGCCAGGTGCCACGCCTCAGCTCACATGGAGCTGGAAGCCCTTCTCTTGAGTGTGAATACATCCATGCCTCCCATTCTCCAGCAGGGGCAGAGGCTCCGAGAGGAACAGGATTTGCACCTAGTGGGGTCAGAATGCGAACTAGGTCTGCTGGACTCTAAAGCCCAGGGCATGGCTGTGCTGTGGGAGGGCTGGATTCCGAGTGGGCACCCAATGTCCCACAGGACCAGCTGCTCCTGGGATAGGCGCTGGGTCACCTCCCCAGCATGCCAAAGGGGTGATCCTGCAGCCAGTTAAGCTACCCCTCCCGCCACCACCACAGCATCCTAGTAGCCCTCATTCTCCAGACCCACAAGGCACTGCCCCTCTGGCTCCTGACAGACAGTGTCTAGGAAGGGTGAAACAGCACCTCAGCTAAGGCAAAAACCCAGAACTCAGTTTGAACCCTGGCTCTGCTATTCACTAGCAGGGCGGTCTTGAGTAAGCCACCAAGTCCCTTGGGGACTCAGTTTCTCCATATGAATCATGGAAGTAGAAACCACACTTTCCTCACCAGCCGTCGTGAGGATGAAGTGGTGATGAACACGTGCAGTGTAGCACTCGTGAACTGCCCGCCCAGCCCTCATCCCAGGAGATGACAGTGACGGGCTCAGAGGGATGAAGCGATTTGCCCGCGGTCACACAGCAGCAGGGGAGGAGGCCGGGGATCCTTGAACCCCAGGACTTAAACCCCAATTCCTTCCAGCAGTTTATCCTTTAATACCAGGCACAAGGCCCCAAATGTGCCTTGAGAGTGAGAGGAGATGCTCCAACGAGTGCAGTCACCAAACCCTGCCTGAGCACCTGTGGTGTGCCAAGCTGCAGGAGCCCAGAGAAAAATCAAACACGGCCAAGATGATCAGACACACGCCCACGCAACCCCAATCCCGGGTCAGACAGAGCTTCAGGGGGCCCACAGAAGAGGGGTCCTTCCAAGGACAGGCTGTTTCCCAGAAAAAGGAGTATCTGAGCTCCTTGTCTGTGTGTCCTGAGGGCAAGTGCGGCGCCTGGCATGGAGCCCAAAGGCACCAACAGGGGTTCGGTGAGTCTGATGAGGTGGGCTTTGTGGCACTAAATGAACGGTGTGAGCTGGAGGAACCCTCTCACCCCTGGGCAGGCGCCAGAGGTAGTACCTTGCAGGTAGCCACTCGCCTGCAGAATCTTCCTCACCTCCTTGGTTATCCCATTTTAGTAGGGGGGCGGACCTGAGGCACAGAGAAGCAAAGCTACATGCCCAAAGCCATCTGGTGAGAAACTGGTGGAGCAGGGACTTGAATCCACATTCACCTGGCTCCACAGTAATCAGCATCACACCAACAGCCCCTCAGCCTGAGGAGAGCCAGCCTGTAGGGTAAGAGTGGGCTGTTTGGGTGGCGTGGGCAAGGGAAGAGTGGACGCAGGCTGGAGGGGTTAGGAGGGGCCTCGAAGGCAGACTGAGGCCTTGGCACACCACCCACAGGCAAGATGGAGCCACAGAGAAGGCGCAGTGGTCATGGCAGGGACTTTGGAAGTGGCCTGTCTGGGTTCAATCCCCAGCTGGCTCCCCTACGTGCTAGCTGTGCAGCCTCAGGCAGGGCAACTAACCTCTCTGTGCTTCAGCTGTCCCATCTGTAGAAAGAGGCTCATAATATACCTACCTCACAGATTGGTGCAGTGGAATTTTGGCACACAATGAATTGAATGTGTTTATTAAATTGAAAAGATGAAAAACTGAAAGCTGGTAGAGGGAGTCAGTGCCCAGTCAGATTTGGGGACAAGCTGGCCGCTAGGCCTGCTCCCGCATTTTGGTCCAGGTGGGTGCCAGGCCCGGAGAGCGGAGGTGGCGGCGGCGTCTCCCAGCCTTGCTGGGGCATGCGCCAGCATGTGCATGCGTGCGCGCGTCTGTGTGTGTTGCTGCAGCGGCTTCTATGCAAACATGTTAATTTGTTTTCATTTTGTGTTTTTTTTCCCTCGCAGGATAATTGGGTGAGTTTGAAGTCTTGGCGAGGCTGCTGATTATAGCTATTTGGGTGGTGCCCTCGTGGGGCTCGGGCCCTGCCTCCTGCCTCTGGGAGCGAAGGCGGTGGCTGGGGGTGTCTTGAGGGGCTCGGGGAGATGCCACTGGGTTCCAGGGGCTCTTGCTGGCCGGGGATGGGGAAGGCAAGCCATCCTGAGACCCCCCCCCCCAGCATGCTCCTCACCCAGACAATACAGGGTCATTAAAGGGCGCAAATCTGCCCACACCTTTTTTCTTTGCCCTGTTCGCTGCATTAAAACACTTGTGATGTGTTTGCCAATGTCCAAAAGAAAAATAAAAACTAGAATTCTACCTAAAATTCTTACTGTCTGTGTTCTCTTGGAGGAAAAACCCAAACCTGGCAGTGCTGGAACCCCTGGGCTGATGTGTCCTGAGGGTGGCTGCAGTGGCTTTGCTACTCACGTTACCTGCGTGGTCCCCGGGTACCTGAGTTTTCCGCCCTGCAGAAGGCGTGGGGCTTTGGAGTTGGAATGGCCAAGGTGCCCTGGGCAGCCATGTGACCTGTCAATATCTGGCTGTCTGAGCCTCTTTTTTCACCTGTAACCCCACTGCCTCGTCCTGGGAGGACTGAAAGGAGATGGCAGAGTTTTCAGGAGCGTAGTAGGGGTTCGGTTAGTCTTAGAGACGGGACGGGAGCTCCCTGCTCTGTGGGCATCCCACACTTGACTCCATCCTTGGACGTGTAGCCCTGTCACTGACCTGTTTGTATCTGTCTCTCCTGCTAGGTGGGAACCAGGTCTCTGAGGGCTGGACTGGATCTTTGGTTCCGACTTCACTGAACGCCTAACATGTGCCACACTGTGCACGAAGAGGTGGGAGAGAGGTGAAAAAGGCTTGGGTGGGGCTCTGGAGGTGAGCAGGTACCAGACCCTTAACCCTGCAGAGAAGGCACACATGTGGGTACATGAACGTGTGTGTGCTGGGGCAAGGGACGGTGAGGGTACACCTGGCAGATGCCCCAGCCTGAGCACAGGCACAGAGGAAGGCACCGCCTGGCAGGTGCAAGCTCATCCCAGGTGGCTGGAATATGCTGCAGGAGGCCAAGTGGCCTTCATCCTGTGTGGCTCTGCTCTCCCACAGGGCTGGGTTCATATAAAAGGGACTCCGTGTCTACAGTGGACTGCTACCAACTAGGCTAAGTGGGGATTAGGAAGAGACTAAGGGCTGGGCCTCACCAGAAGCCACAATCCCCGTGTTGTCTCTTTGGGACCCTGGGATCCCTGATGAGTCACCTTAGCTCTGATCCTCACATTGTTTACATGTAAAGTGGGCTGTGGCAGGGACCCAGTGGGACAGTCCCTGGTGCATGCTTATGCTCCTGAGAGGGACTTCAACACCCACCACCCACCCACTGCTGTAGCTCATATTCTCCCCATCCCAGGAGGCAGCAGGAATGCTGGGAAACCCCAGCCTATGCGTGTGCGGGCCGAGTGTGCTCAGGTACCAAGCTTAGCACTTTACCCAGGTCCTGGCACTACATCCCCCAGTGCCCCTCGCGCGGGTTCTCTTTCATTTCCATTTCCCAGTTAAGGAGATCGAGGCTCGGAGCAGGTTGAACAGGATGGTAGCCCTCAACAGGGCCCTGGGCTTGTTCATGAACGCCCTGCAGCCACCAGCCCAGAGTCCGGTCACGATTGAGGGACGGGACGGACACTCAGTGTCCACCCAGGGGACAGAGACACCTGAAGACTTCCTGCTGGCTTCTGCCTAAGACTTTGGTGGTGGGGTAACCTGGAGGCCCTGTCCCCAGCACCTATCTCTGCTCTTCCCCCAGCCCACCCTGGGGAATGAGCACCCTGAGTTGCAAACCTGGACCCCCGGGGCATGACACAAAGGGCAACTCCACAGACAGAGAAAGCTTTGGAGTCGGCCACACCCCCACCCCATGACCACGTGCCAGCATGGCCAGTCACCTGTCCTTCCTGAACCTCAGTGTCTTCCTCTAAAACATGAGACTACTGCCCCTTGTGTGAAGGGTGGGTGGAGCGCCAGGCTCAGGGCTGGCACACAGCAGGCCCACAGCAATCCATGTTAATGGCTGCCTGTGGCTCCTCTAGCAGCCAAGGACCCCCAGGAAACAAGAGGAAGACACAAAATAGTGAGAGGAGGAGGCAGAGCTGATGATGACAGGCTCCCTGGCCGGTCCCCTGGAGGTGTCGGCCAAACCTCTGTGGAGGGCTCAGGCCTCCACAGTCACACGGGGTGGCAGCTGGCAGCACCCCCTCCCCCTCCGAGAGGCATACAAAGGGGCCTCTATTCCCACTCTGAGCATTTGTCCCTGGCCGGCCAGGCTGCACCGCCCTCTCCCCACTCTGCTGGCCACCCGGCCCGGCTCAAGCTCACACAAAGGCCGGTGTGTCCCAGCCTGGCCTCAGAAGACCCTGACCACAGAGTTGGAGAGTTCAAAGGGCCCTGAGGAGGGCATGGAAGGTGTGGCAGGGCCGCATACAGTCTGTACAGGGAGGGGGCTAAGGAGGCACAAGAGACTTGGGATCGAGGAAACTGGGCAGGAGCTGTCTCCAGCATCCCCACCTCCCAGCCCAGTCACCTTGGGTTAGCCTGGACCTCTGCTTCCTCATCTGTACAATGGAGACCATCATGATTGCACACCCAACCTTCTGGTCTGTCAGAGGTCTCGTGAGACAACATGGGGCCTGGTGCGCAACCACACCCAGCACCTCAGAGCCAGGTGCAAGGCAAGAGTAGATGGGGGTGGGCGGGAGTCCCCTGGGGCCTGGCCAGGCATGTTCTCAGCATCTCCCTCCTCAGTCCTGCCCTGGAAGCCAAGAGGACCCAGGTCCTGAGGGAAGGGGGAACGGCACCTGCTTCTAGACCACTCCATTCTCACCCTCCACCCAGCAAGGTCTACATCTGTTGATTCTGACCATCAGGCCAGGCCTGAGCCCCCCGCTGCTCCTGACCCATCTCCAGGCAGTGGGCAGACATCAGCCACTGTTTACCAAACACCTACTGTGTGCTGGGACCTGTAGACATTACATCTTTTCTCAGCCCCGTGGCTGCCCGGGGTGGGTGCGGGAGGATGGTACAACAGTTACAGGCTCCATAGTCAGTGATTTGGGGCCAAATCCTGGTTCCACCACTTCCTGCTGTAGGACTCCGGCCTCACCCTCTGCTAAGCAGCTCAACCTCACAGGGTCTGCGCAGCAACCAAATGGGAAAACAAAACCAAACCATGATGCCCCCAGGCCCCAGCAGTCTTGAAATCCTGACCGCTGGGCTGTCACCCTCAACTCACAGATGAGAAAAACTGAGGCCCCGTACTTGGCAAGCAGGAGGTGGACCATAAACCTGATGAATCATTCTAGGAGAAGGAACAGGGATTTGAAACCAAGTCTGGTGGACTCTGAACCCCTTTTCTGCTTGAAGGTTTTGCCAACTTTTTTTTTTTTTAAGCAATTTTTTCTTGTTTCCCAGCTCAGCTTGTGGGTCACGCGGCCTGCAGAGGACGGGGCAGGAGGCCCAGGCCAGCAGCCTGACCCATCTCCCTGGCTGACCCCCAGGAACCCTCGCCCTGCCATACAAAGTCCCCCTTTCTCCCTCCCACCAGCTCAGGGCGGCCAAGTGAACAGCAGAATACCAAGTAATTAAGCCGGCGCGCACCATCCGGGCGCCCGGGAACACTGTGGAGTTTCCCTTTTATGTTTATAGCAATTGTATGAAAATGTGCAACATGGAGCAGCACCAGCTGACAAATGAGACGAAACAGACAGGATTCCGGGCCGGCTTTTTTCCGGGCCTGATTGGCATTAATTGTGAGCGTTTACAAAGCACAACTCGGCGCCTGACATTTGCTTCAAGCGAACGTTTCCTTCTAATAGTTTTAATGATTACAATGGGAGCTGGTGATCACTACAGGCGGGGAATGGGCTGCCTGGTGCCTGGCCTGGTCTCACCTAGGTCCCAGGAAAGGGGGATGTTTCCTGGGTCCCACTTTCCCCTGCTACCTGCTGCAAGAGGGCTGTGCAAGGTGCCCAGCCTTGGGCACTGGAACCCCCGCTCCGGGCCTGGCTGCCGGCACACACAGTTGGTAAGGCACATGGGGAACCCACAGGGTGCAGACCCAGGGGAGGGAGAGGGAGAGGAGGAAAGAGCAAGCAGGACTTGGCTGGCCTGGCTCTAAGGCTGGAGTACCTCGGTTTCCTCATCTGTAAAATGGGGGTAGGAAGTGCCCCACAAATGCTGGCTGCTATTTTCTTGCTGTGTAACCTCGGCTAAGCTCTTTCCCAGCTCTGGGCCAGACTCTCCTCACCTGAGGGGCAGGGACTTGGCCAGCTGGAGTTGCTCAGCCCAGGGTTCCAGTCCCAGCTCTGGCCTCTTTTCAGCTGCCTTGGGAGAGTCCCTCAATCTCTCCGAGCCTCAGTTTCCCTCACCTGTAGAATGGAGTTCATCATTCCCACAGATCGCAGGGTGGTTTCCGGATGCCAACGAGAAAGGGAATACAAATCCTGAATTCCTGGCAAGCCAAGTGTCTGTGTCTCGTTTTCTCTCTGGAAAGTCCTCCAAATACCTCCCTCATGCATTCCTTCACTCACTCGTTCATTCATTCATTCAACATTGGGTGTCCCGATTAGAAACTTGGGAAGACATTAGTGTGCAAAGCAAAGGATCCCTACTCCCACCTCATAAGGGAAGACAGATGACAAGCAGAGAAGCACTTTACATCCAGCACCCCCATTTTACAGAGGGAGAAACTGAGGCACAGAGAAGGAAGACCAACAGTCTGAAGTGACCCAGCTGGGACGGGGTGGCATAGGAATCGAACCCTGGCAGGTTGCTTCAGGTGAGTCCTCTCAGAAGCTCACACAGGCCCTGGGGGAAGCCTCATCTGAGGGCCTCAGGAGGCGGGCTGCTGGCGCCCAGTGTCCTTTCCATCTTGGGTGGCATTCATCTGCAGAGCCAGGCTGCAGAGCCCTGCACAACCAGGGCAAGAGGCACCTCTGGGAAGAAGGGAGTCTGTGAGGCCTGGTCAGCCCCATCCTCCTGGAGTTGCGTTTCTTGGGTAGAAAGGGGACAGGAGGCGCCTTGTCCTTGGGGTCCCGTGACATGGTTCTTTCACACGTTTCCATGAACATTGTGCAGTGCCCATTGCACACCAAGCCCTGTCTCACAGGCCATGCATACAGCGTCAGCCAGGTAGCTGGAAAAGGCCAGGACCTGGTACTTGAACCGTGGCACGGCACGTGCCAAGGCCCAGAGCTGCGAGAGATCTCAGTGGGTTCAGGAGCTGCCAGCAGTTTGCTGAGGCTGTCCCAGCCTCTCTGCAGTCAGATCTCAACTTCTGGGTGGGTCCCCTGGGATCCTCTCATCTCTGCCCTATCTGGCCTTGCCAGGACCACCCTGCAGGAAGCCCCTGGGGATGGGTCACAGCTCTGTGCTTGGTTCCAGCCAGAAAAACCTTGGCAATTGTTTCTTTTGGAGTTAGTTTGTGGGGTGGGGAGAAAAAAAAGGGGGATTTTTTTTTTCTCTTTTGCATATGGTGGCACAGATGGGCCCATGATCCATAAAAACTGTTTGCAATTAAACTCCCACTTTGCATGGCTGGATTTGTCAGTTGTCTGAACCGGGAGTGGGGAGCTCCACACTGACAGGAAGACAGGACGCGGGATAGGGCGGGGCAAGAATTCAGCAGGAGGGGCAGAGGCCCAGGACCCTGCTCTGGGCTTGGGGCCCGGGCCGATGGGGCGTCACGGCAGCCCTGCCAGCTCCCTCTCCGGGCATCCCCCAGCCTTCGCCAGGAGTGGGAGCACAGCCAGGCAGCTGGGGTGGGGCTTGGCAGGGCTTCCCTGCCCAGTAGGGACTTGGCCAGTGCTGGGTGCCCTGACTGCAGGGGTAATGATGGTGGAGAGAAAGGAGCTAATCACCAGTATGCCCCCACCAGGGACTGGGCCTGGGACCCAGGACATAAGGAGGGTGGCTGGGTGGGGCAAGCCATAATGGGGGTTTGGTGGGCAAAGTGCAATGGCAGGTTCAAGACTGAGGTGCCAGAACCTCTGGCCTAGTTGGCAGAAAGAATCTACAGTGGTGCCAAGAAGGGCTGCCAAGGGCCAAAACTGGCTCCTTCCTCATCCCCAGGGAAACTGACCTGGCCTCCTTATGTCCCTTTGAAAGCAGGTAGGGAAATCAAGGCAGGTACTGAGAATATCTCAAGGGCCTACGCTTCTCCTGCCCAACCAATGGGCTGTCTGCATTTGGGAACCTTTTCAGAGGGTTTCCAGAATGGAGGCTAGGGGACTGCACTCCTCCCACCCACCCTGGGCTCAAAATGCCAGCTTGCCACCCCTGCTGCTACCCTGGGACGCTTGCATGTTTGGCTTAACAAATGCATCATTTGGCTTTGGGAAATCCTGAGATTGCTAATAATTGTTCCCTGATGAAAAGAAATAAGGCCCTGATACCCCCTTCCCCCGCTCCCTCCAAGCTGGGAAAGAAAAGTCATAAAAATAGCTTGTTATCTCACCTATTGAGGCTCCGACTGGATGTTACTGCTAATTGGGTATAACATCCTTGTCTTGTTCTCTCAGAAGCTAAATCAAGAAAGCGCCACTGCTGTGAACTAATTATATCTCCGGCCTGCAGCCTGCAGCTTGTCTCTCCCTTTATTGAGTTAAAAAATGGTCACGAACCTTCATCTTTCATCCCCCCAAGCGCTGGGCCCACACTGCCCGCCAGGCATGGCTCGAAAAGTGCAGACAGCCCAGCAGGAAGGTCTAGGAGGGGTCCTGGGGACAGGCAGCAGGGTAGGGGAGTGGTGAAAGGGAAGCCCTGTCCCAGGTACCTGCCTGGCCCCCTCTTCTGCCCCTCACTGCCAGGCCTGGTGTTCAACTCCGCCTGGAGAGAGGGACTCTGGTCTCTCCCCACCTTGCAGCTGGGCCCCTGGAGAGGTCAGGAGCATTTCAGTCCGTGGAGTTTTCATTAATTCATTCATTCATTCAATCAATACTTCTTGGATGCCTACCTACTGTGCACCAGGCACTGTTCTAGGCCAACGCTTCTAGTAGACTGAAGGTAGCCCCCCCAAGCAACCTCACCCGGGGTTCACAGAGCTGTTGAATAAGTACTCTTACATGGGACCTCACTGTTACTCTGCTCAAAGAGCTGCCAGAGCTCCCTATTATGGGAAGGCAAAGTCCAAACATCAAGGCCAGCCCTGGCTCCTTCCACAGTCCTCTCTCTCCACATTGTGGCCACATCTGGCTACACACTGCTCGCTTAGTAAACACTCTCCTGTCTGCCTCTGAGCTGCCTCTCACGCTGTTCCCTCCGCCCTGAAGTTCACCCTTTCTGGCTCTGCCTGTCAGAAGCCCACCAGCCTTTAAAGCCTGCAAATAAATGACATCTTTTCTGGGAGGGCTTCCCTGTCTGCCTGCCACCCATAGTCCTATCCCAGGCTGTGAACTTTGACACCTGTGTCTGAATGTCAGCTCGACCACCCAACAAGTGTATGACCCTACTCTGCTTAGCTGAGCCAAGCCTCAGTTCCCTCATCTCTAAAATGGGTTAAGAATTTTCCCTGGAGATGCAGGGAGGCTTGCTGCAGGTGTTCTGCAGAATGATGAACGCGAGAGTGCCCAGGAAGGACCTAGCTCTCAGGAGGAACTCAATACATGCTGTTATCATCATCCAGACTGTCAGCGCTCAGAATCTGCACGGATGAACACAAGTGGGAGTTAGAAGAGGGTAACAGACCCTCCCACCTAAAAGGCTCTTGTGGCTTAAGAACAACCTGAATACACAGAGATCCCCCAGAATCCCTCGCTGTCCCCCTGGTCCTCTGAGCCACATGGAGATGGACCAGAGGCACCCTGAGCTCATTGAGGCCAGGCAGGCAACTGGTTTCAGCTCACAGGCCCTGCTGATTGATTGGCGCTGCCTGCCCAGAGCCCTGGAAGGAACCCAAGGTCAGGGGAAGAACTCAGCAGGGGAAGAGGGCAGCAATTGATTGGCAATGTCTGCCAAGGGCACAGCGGTGTAAGGCAAGCCAGGCCTGCCACAGATTTGCCATCCTTGACATTTACGAAGGACGCGGCTGAGTCTGGGTTGGGAGGGGTGGGGGAAGGTGACCTGCTGAAGGTTATGAAGCTCATAAAGGAGACAGCTGGCCCAGAACAGGGTCCCCTCAGCCCCTGCTCAAGGATCCTACCATGCCCAGTACCCTTACAGGCAGTGAAGAGGCAAAAGCTTGTGTGGATAATGAAGGGGGTTCTGTGGGCCTGCCGTGTGGCCCAGGGCTGCTGCTTTACATCGTCAAGGCTAAGTTTCTTCATTCACATGACAGGGATAAAAACACCTTTCAGAGAGGGATATGAGGATTAAATGAGAGAACAAAATGCCAAAGCACGAAGCTCAGTCTGGCACGCAGCAGATACCAGTGTCCTGTGAATCTCATAATAGGCGAAAGTGTTCAATTACAAGTGCTACCTCCTCCAGGGAGCCCTCCCTGGCTACTCCAGCCAGAAGTAATTGTTTCCACCTCTGATTTCCTTTAAGAGACTGGAGGTGGCCCGGGGCAGGGCCCACGTCTGGCTTGTTCACTGCTGTGCCCCCCTGCCCCTGGCACAGTGCCCACACACTGTGAATTCCTCCATTGTGGCGATTAACCCGCATGCACTTGTTGGGTGGCTGAGCTAGTGTGCTCGAGGCCTCTCCCTCGGTACACGCCACCTTTCAGGGCAACTGGAGCTTGTTCATCTTCATGTCCCCAGCACCTGGCAGGGAGCCTGGCCCGGAGCAGTGAAGCTCTCTGAATGAACGGATGGATAAAGAGCAAAAATAGCAGTTCCTGTTTACTGCCCATTGGCTATCAGTTATTGCCAAGTCTCACAGCTGCCCTCTAAGGTGGTCCCTTGGCCCATCACAGATGAAGAGACGGAGATCTACAGATGTCGAGGGGCAGGGCCAAGCCCTGCATTCAGGCCTGGGGACTTCATGCCGGGAGGCCCTGCCACCTCTGCCTCCCCCAGTGCCAAGCTCAGGCCTGGACTCTGTGAAGCAGCTGCCCGTGCCCTGGCAGCGAATCCTGGAGGAGACAGCTGGTGGCTGGACCTCCCTCCTCCTCCAAGGGAGGCCCCCCTCCCCACAGACTCTGGGTCATTAAGTTCTGCGTCATTAAGTCCCCGTCCCCGGGAGCCTGTTCACAGCCAGTCTCAGCCTCACCCCCTGACCTCCCAGGCCTTTGTCCCCTGTGCCCTGTGCACAATAGCAGGGGCCCCCAGGGCCCCAAACAGCTGCTGTGGCTGGGACGCTGGCTTGCTGTGGGGCCAGGACTGGCCCCGGCCTATACTCAAGCCCAGCCCACCCAGCTCTGAGGGGCTCAGCTAAACCCCGGCAAGCACTCTGCACATGCAAGCTCACCCCACCCACAAGCCCATGAGAAAGCTGTTGTGACTCTCCTGAACAAAAGAGGAAACTGAGGCCCAGAGGGGTAAAATGATTTCTCTGAGGACACAGCCAGTGGGAGTGCAGGAGCTCTTTCTCACTGGGTTTCAGCCCACGTCTGCAACTCCCAAGCTCTCTGCTGGCCTCTAAGGCACCGGGATCTTAACTGGCCCCTGCCTCTCAGATGCCTTCACTGGCCTCCCTCTTCCTCTGGGCCTCACGGCACCCTTAGCTCAGCACCCAATGCCCCTGCACACCCTCCTAGTTGATCTCCCTTTCACCTCCACCATCTCATAAGCTCCCCCTGCCATTCCTGCTCATGCTCCTGGGTCTCCAAACTCCATCTGCCGGAGACACCCCCATTTACTGAATGCTAGGCAGAGCCACTCAGTCCTCAAGGCACACAGCACAGCCCCCTTTGTCAGGAAGCCCTTCAGGACCAGCTGCAGGTTTTCCTTCCTCCAGCCCTGCTGTGGCCCTGTCTAGAATTCAAGTTAACTGCAGACTCATCTTACTCCCTCTAGAGGCTGTGGGCCGTCTGATTCCTTATAACTTAGCCACTGGGACGGGGGCGACAGAGTGTCCTCGCTCAGTCTTTACCTAATGCCTGGCCTTACCGAATGGAACCACGAGGGGGTGGGAAGAGGAGGGAAGCTGGAACCCCGCCTCTGCCTTCCCATCTCTGGCTGCCACGGAACCTCATACTTCTGCCACTCCCTGGCTATGTGACCTAGGGCAGCAAAGTATAATACCTTCTCTGGGCCCCTACTTCTCTGCAAAATGGGGATGGTACCAGCACGTGCATTTCTTAGGGTCAGGATGTAGACTCTAGAAGGTACTAGACTGGTGACCCGTATCCAGGCATGATTACATGATTCCTGACTGTGGCCACTGGAGTGGCCAGGGTATGAGTTTGGGGTCAGAGAGACCCAGATGGTGGTTGCATATTGGCTGTGTGGTCTGGGCAGGTCGCCCCTTCCCCAGGGCCTCCATTTCCCTAACTCTGAAGTGGCACTAACTCTGCCCACAGGAATGCAAGCCCCCCATCACAGAGACCCCATCTTTTGTTTGACGCATGCAGTAGGTACTCAGATATTTCTCAACTAAGCAATCAGGGGTCCAGGTGGAAGGAATCCATCCCTCTTCCCAGCCTCCACCCTCTCCAGAATCCCCCTCCCCACACCCAGCCCGTGCAGACTAAAATAGTCATTAGGCAGATTTCAAAAGATGTCAGTAGCTTATAATTATAGTCGACATCCTTCTGAGATAAAAGTGATTACCTTGGATGCAAATCACTTAGCAACCAATCAGGGCGGCGGGCGGCGCCCGCGGAGGTGACCGGCCGGCACCGCAGCCCTCCTCCCGCGGCCCGCAACGCACAGGCAGAGAAAGCGCACAATAGCTCTTGACACGCAAATGGGTTAACACAATAAAGGCGGCTCCGGCCGCTGCTGGGGGAGAGCAGCAATTCCCGGCCCGCGGGAGGTAATAAAGCGGCCCTTTTGTGAGCGCCTCCTCGTTCTCACCCCCGCCCCGAGCCCAGAGGAATCGCCGCCTGATTGAATTACGGTTCATGAATATGAGCTGCTTCGCTGGCTTCCTCCGGTTTGTGAGGGATGGAAAGGCAGAGGGGGCCGGAGGGAGGTTGGGGAGGGACCCCCGGCCAAGTCCCAACCCCCGCAGAAGCTCAGAAAGGAGCCACGAGTGCTCACCGGGTGGATGGGTGGGGGCTTCAGTGGACAGAGAAGCAAGCCCCTGGCAGAGGCAGCTGGTAGGGTTGCGGCCTCTCCCTGCAAATGGGGTCTTCAACCCTTGGCTCCAAGGGACTGAGTCATTCAAGGCTCCCTTCTGAGGAGGAGGTTAACAGTAGCCATGACAACTTGTGTTTATTGAGTGCTTACTGTATACTGAGTGCTGTGCTAGGCCCTCCCTGAATCCTCACCAGACCCTGTGCAGTGAGTGCTATGGTCGCTCCCTCTCACAGATGAGTAAACTGAGGCTCAGAGAGGCAAAGGTACTCACCCGAGGTCACACAGCCTGCAAGCGGTGGGCTGAGAGTACGATCCAGGCCCAACCCATGCCAGAGCCTGGCACCTAATCAGGAGCCACTGCCCATCACCAGGGCGCCTCAAGTTTCTCATCAAGGGGGTTCAGCAGCCCAGCCCAGTTCTGGTTTAGTCCAGAGCAGCCCTAAGGCTCAGAAGGGACAAGGGATGGACGGCTTACAGGAATTAGACAAGTGAGAAGGATTAGTGGGGGTGGGGGTAGGGCCAACCTTCAGAGAGGAGACTGCTCCCAGAACTGAGGTGACCTCTTCCACGCTTACGGGAAGGGATGTCCGGGGTTACTGTCCTTGTCAAGGGAGATCACTGGATCCTCTGCCCTGCTTAAACCTTCCCCATCCACCTGAGGCTCCAGGACACAGCACCCATGGCTGCCTCTTTCCCCATCAGGCATGAGGGCCCACACACATCACTGGCTGCTCTGGGGCCACTCCTGCCACCCAGAACAGTCTTCTCACTCCTGTCTGGCACATTCCTATTTGTCCTCTTCGTGACTCACGTGGCACCTCTCCTCTAGGGCTTCCTGACCCTCAGGCTGGGTCAGGAACCTCATCTGCTAAAGTTTGCCCTTGCCCCATCTACATCCCAAGAAGGTCCCTGGGGTGGCCAGGGGCAGCCTCACCACCTCCCTCCAAGCAAGTCCAGAAAGGCAGATGACAAGGAGTGAGTTTCAAGCCACACCTTCCTTCCCCTAGTGCTGGAGAAAGGAGTCCTGGGGGTGAGGGAAGCAGATGGACCACAAGGCCCGGCGGAAGTTGTTACTCTGCTCAATGCTGACCTGTAGGTCATAGGAAAAGAGGATTCAAATCTGCCTTTCAGTGTGGACAAAGCATCTTGGTGGGGCCAGACTCCCCCTCCATGGCTGATAGCCTCTGATGCCTGCAGGGACCCCTGTCTAATAAGTAGGGGTGTCCCCCAGCCCCATGGGAGGAGGTGGTAAGACCCAAAGACTCCAGAGCCAGGAGGGCAATTCAGGGCCGAACCTCTGCAGCTGCCTGGCTGATCACCTGTAGCCCATCACTTCCTCTGTTTAAGCC
This sequence comes from Theropithecus gelada, assembly GCF_003255815.1. Classification (NCBI taxonomy): domain Eukaryota; kingdom Metazoa; phylum Chordata; class Mammalia; order Primates; family Cercopithecidae; genus Theropithecus; species Theropithecus gelada. The sequence continues at coordinate 68,751,741 of NC_037679.1, read as the reverse complement.
TCAGTTTATTTATCTATAAAATGGGCCACAGCATATGAGCCGCTCCAAGGAGTAACTGAGATCGTGTAAAACGCCTGGCATATAGGGAGATGCTGAGAAAGCTGGCACTCCCTCCTGCTCATCGTCTGGCACACTGATTGCCAAGCCCAGGGAGATGAGGGAAGGGAACAGAAGGAATTGCCCAATTCTGACAGCCTTTCCCTCTGCCTTGGCTGTGGAAGTGTAAATACTCGGCGGAGGGCCTCCAACTGCCTGTGTTTGTGAATCTCTGGCGCGCACTCCGAGTTTGTTTCTAAACTGGGAAGCTTCGAGAGGCAGCGCAAACAGCCCTTCTGCCCACCTCTCCCGGCTCTCCCCCAATCTGCTGTTGCTCCTCTGTCCTTGGAAGCTTGTGTGTTTAACGACACCATTTCAGCTGGAAATACCATCTCCCTGCCAAGCCCCCAAAAGCAGCTCCACCGATATTTATTGACCTGTTAATCTAGCTAGAGAGCCTGGTAGAAGAGCAGGGAAAATGCTCACTGCGGAGACTGGGGCCTGGCTTCTCCTAATGACCCGAACACACACTTTCTCTGCTCTTACCCCGCCCCACGCTGCTGAAGCAATGACACAGTTTTCGAACCTTTTCCTAGAAATGTGATCACAGCAGTTTCACCAGCATCCGACACTGGCAGTAATTGCTGGAAGGGACCTAGACGAATCCCAGAACCAGCAGCAGGATGCTGGCTGGGGGTTCTCTGGGCTTTGCAGGGAACAGGGCCAGTACTGGGGTGTGTGTTGGTTGGGGGGTGCCCTGGCAGAGACACAGTTTATTCAGACCTTGGTACTGATGGGCCTCACTTGCCCGCCATTCACTTAAGCAGCCTCACAATACGCTTGTTGAAATCCTCTCAAATACCAGAAGGAGCAGGGGGCAGTCAGGAGTTCCAGGTTGGCCAAGGCCCCTCACCTTGGGATAGAACAGCATGAGGAGCCCCTGGACTAGAGGGTGCAGCAGGCAGCAGCTCCTCTGCACCTTCCCTGGCTCGGGGAGGGGCACCCACATTTTCCCGAGCAGAAGTAGCCTGTTGGAGGGCCGGAGACCCACACCTCTCTGGGGACCCTGGGAACTTCAGCCTGCCGGGTGGGTACACGGTGGGGTTCAGGGAGGTCTCTTCTACAGCATCTCTTTTCAAAACAGAAAGTTGCTCTGTCTGGGAGGCCTGAGCCCCCAGGCACTGCCAGGCTACATGGGCAAAGCTCTGAACACCTGTCCTTGGGGGGAGGAGCATCAACAGGGACAGCTGGCACTGCCTCCTTCCCCCACCTCATGGGGCGCTAAGGATTTAGGTCAGAGGACTGCAATGATGGGGGTGGGGGGAGTCTACCTTCACCCCTCCATTACGCAAAGGCATCCCCTGGTTACCACGACCCTGGCCCCTCTGGCCTTGGGTCAAGGCAAGTGGTGTTGCCACGGCAACCCCGGTGACATCAGAAACTGAGACTTGACGTCACGTCATGTCGTGCCCCTACTGGGGAACCTACCGTCCCTGCGAGTTGTGGGAACGTGATTTGAACGAGGGCTCTGCTAAGGTCTAGCCCCATGGGGCACAAGCCTCAAACGTAGCCACCTGCGTTTCTGGAACCCCCAAACCCCCCCTGAGGTGATTTGCCTTGAAGATCTCAGAGGCTGCTCGGGAGACCCTCAACGTTTTCCCATCCGGGGTGCCCCCCCACCCCCCAGCCCTTCCAAGACACTGGAGTTCCCGGGGAATTTTCGGATGACAGAGCCGCTATCTTTGTTAGCTTTACGGGTGGGGTGACCTTTCCTCTCTGGCAACCAACCCGCCCAGGGCCCCGCGGAATCCGAACGGGCCTCCAACCTCCACTCCCGTCGGCTGGCCGGTCTGAACAAATTGTGTTCGGAGGGAGAAACGGGGCAGGCAAGGGTTATCGCTGCTTCAGGACCCCCAACAGCCTAGGACCCCTTCTGTCCAATCCCGGCTGCCCGGACGCCAGAGGATGCCCCCAGCTCCAGCGCAGAACCCCGCCCTGCACAACTCACCGGATCAGCCAGGCCGTCGAAGGGCACCAGGTCTCAGCTACCACGACGCTCCGTTCGGTGGGTCGCAGCCATGCAGGAGTGGCAGAGGCTGCCTGAGGAAGCCCCCCTTGGGGGCCGATGCCTCTCTCCGGGTGGGAAGGGGCGCTGTCGGTGAGGGATATCCGGGCGCCGGCCCGCGCCGTCCGAAGTCGGGTGGGGGGAGGGGGGCTCCGCTCAGCGGGGATCACGCCCGCCCCGGACGGGGGCCGTGCGGGCGCTCAGGCGACGCATCCTCGCCGGGGCCGGTAATCGCCGCGTCCGGCGGGCGGCGCTGCGCCTCCCCTCGGGGCCCCGCTCAAGGCTGCAGCTCGGCCCGCGCCGCTCCCAGGGCGCCCTCTCCGCCCGCGCTGGCAGCCCGGCGGCCGCGGCCCCTTTCGCCAGCCCCAGCTGCAGCCTCTCTTTGTTGCTTCCTCTCGCTAGCCCGCCCGCCCGCGGCTTGCAGCCCCCTGTTCGCCCCGAGGTGGGGGAACTGTCTCCTCCGGGGGTTGCACGCACCCGCAGCGGCCCCGGCTCCTCGCCGGACATACACCGGCCCCCGCAGGTTGCAAAGAGCAGCGGCGAGAATGCACCGGCCCCTCCTCCTCCTGCACTGAGCCCCGGGTGTTGGGGGAGGGGAAGCCGGCGAGCAGCGGCGGCGGCAGCGGGCGACGCAAGCTCGGATGCAGCTTCGGGGGCCTCGGCGCTGAGAAACAGCCGATCCCAGTGGCCCAGGGCGGACACGGGGACGGCTCGGAGGACTGTGCACCGGATGTGCGAGCTCGCGAGCCGCAGCAGGGGCCGCGCGCGCTGGGCTCTCACGCGCCCATGGCCCCGGGCGGCGCGCGGGGGCTCCCGGGGCCGCAGCCTCGCGCCGCCTGGCGCGCGCCGGCGCCTCGCCTCGTCTCAGGCCCGGGTGCCGCGCGCCGCGTCCCACAGGCGGCGGGCCCGGTTGTCCACCTCCCCCGGCCGGCGCGCGCAGCCTCTCCGCGGAGCGGCCGGCCCAGCAGTCCTGCCCGCTGCTCCGCTCCGGCCCGACTGACAGGCGCGAGCGCCGGCTGCAGCCCCAGCGTCTCGTCCCCCGCCCGCCCCCCGCGGCCCAGCCCAATCAACGGCGGCTGAGAGGCGGTTACCAGGGTGACGCGGCGCCGCGTCCTGCGGGGGGCGGAGCCGGGGGCCGCCACGCGCGCTTTTCGCGGCAAAATTCAAAGACCGGTAGGGCGGCTGTCCAACCTCCTCCCCCAAGCAGGGACGCGGCGGAACCTGCCTCGCGAGGACTGCAACTCCCGGCACGCTGTGCGCTGGCGCCGGGTGGAGGGGCTCCGACTGGGGGCGCAGGGCATGCTGGTTTTTGTAGTCCCTTTGTTGAGGAACTAGGGGTGGCAAAACCAGTGTCATTTATTGAACACATATTTGGGACAAGGCACTGTATAAGTGCATTATCGGCATTATTTCATTTAATCTTGGCAACAATCAACGCTATGAGGAAAATTTGTTAAAAATAACAACAACTGTAGTTAATACTTATGTAGCAAAGTACCTAATCCTCACAACACCGTGTGAGTGGGTATTATTACCACCCCCATTTTACAGATGAGAAAACTGATATGGTAGGTACTATTATTATACTTCCAACTTACGGAGGAAACTGAGGTTAGGAGATGTGAAGTGACACGGTCCTGGATGTTTTTGCCCTAAGGCTTATTTTTGGCAGCGACGTGTTTTTGGCATCACAGTTGTAGTCTGTGGAGCGCTAACTATATAACCCAGCAGATTGCTGAGCAATTTGCAAGCTACACCTTCTCAGCTACACAGCGCCGAGCAATTTGCAAGACATACCACAGGAGACAGGCACTAGTCTACTCCCCCACTTAATATATAAGGAAACTGAGGCAGAGTTTCACATCAACCTGGGGTTCACATATGAATCTATCAAACTATACTGTGCTTTGCCTTTCACTTTTAAAGAAGTTTCCTGGGTTCTCACAGCCCATGGGGCGGCCCGTCTAACAGTCTCATTTACAGATGGGGAAATTGAGTCCTGGGCGGGGCAGTTCCCTCAGTTGCCATGTGTCCATCACACAGCAGTGTAGGAAGCTAGCTTTCTGGGATAATAACAAAGATCCCCACAGAAATGCAGAGCAGCAGCCAGATCCCCCACCCCTCAGGCTATGCCTGTGTGACACCTGGAGTCCCACCGAAACTGGGCGGGATTCCAGCCCTGCCCTTGCTGGTTGTTGGTCTTGACCATTTACCTTCACGGGTATGCGCTTCAGTTTCCTGTCTGTGAAATGGGGGGCATCATAATTCCTACCCTACAGGTAGTTTTGAGGTCAAAATGAATTCTTGCGTGTAAAGGACTCAAAACACACTAAGTGCTCAATAGATGCCCGCTGTACTCACCCTTTGGAGACCCTGGGGTGTGTATCCAGCGGACGGGCTGATTATAGACGGGCCCTAGCCTACTTCCAGGAGCCAACCCACCCCTCCGGGAGAGGCGCCCACGGCGGACCTCCAGGGCCGGCCCAACTAGGCCACCCGCCGCCTTATCTAGGGCAGCAGCTCGCCCTGTTTCAGGCCTCTGAGCGGCTGCTTCGCGCGCCGTTCCCAGCAGCTCCGCTCTATTTCTCCGCGGCCGCCCCCATCTCCTCCCCTTCCCTCCCCAGGTTGAAGGTAGGGGTGGGGATTTACCTGGAAATGTGATACGCCGCCAGCTGCTTCCCGCTCGGGCCAGCAGCCAGGGCTGCGGGGACGTCAGGGAAGGCGGCCGGGGCGACTGGATGGGTGGACCCAGGGTGTGGACAGGTGGGGAGACCAGACTTCAGCTGAGGACAGGGCGAGGGACAGTAACAACCAAACCCTGGGAAGTGAGAGAGATCGTGAAGAGGAGAAGGCCTGTCCAAATTTGGGATTTTTTTCATTGTAGGTCACCATGACTTCACACCTACTGTGTGTCAGGCTTGTGCTCATTGCTATTTATGTCATACAACTCCTTTTACCCTCACAGAAACCCTATACAGTATATACAATCACTATGCACATCCCACAGCAGAGGAAGGCCACGTGACTTACCCAAGGTCACACAAATGACAGAGCCAAAGTCCAAAGCCCTGACCTTGATTTATTGCACCTTGTGGCAGCCACTGTTTGACTGTGAGGGGAGTTTCTTCTCTTCTCTGGACCTCAGTTTCCCCTGCCATGAAATGGAGGGTAGGACCCAAACCCCAGCCCTATCAATCAGACTCTCCTCCGTGGGACAGCAGTTTCCAAAGTTCCTGTGTGATTCCTGATACAGCCAGGGCTGACAACCCCAGGTAGAGAAGATCTCAAAAGACCCCTCCCTCTCTGAAGCTCTATGAGTCCGTGATGTGTTCATGGTGGAATTTCCGACAGCAGCAAGCTCCAAGGTAGCTGTCCAGCTGGAGAGGTCAGAGACTTCCAGGTGCCTGTCACTCCCCTCCAGGCAGGTGAATGCCCCGTAAGATGCTCTGCCCCACTCCCCACACTCCCAGTGCCCCCCTCCCCCATATGCCCATCTCCCCGAGGTCAGACCCTCGTGCCTTTGCTCTTGGTCGACTCCAATAACTGCGTTATGTGATTGGAGACAGTGTCAAGATGGATTTGCCACGGTCCATAAAACCACCAGGCAGGCCAGCCCCGGAACACTGGCTCTGGCCAGGGGTCCAAGAGGCCCTGAGGGGACAGGGGGCAGAGGGCATCTCATCCCTCACTGTTCTTGTTTGCCTCCGGCACACCAACCTTACTGAAATACCTGCATATCCTTGCATGGGCCTCTGTCACCTCCAGGTCATTACTTATGCTGTCCCTTCTACCTAGAATGCCCTCCCTCCAGGTAGCTAACTCTTGCTCCTCCTTCAGAGTTCAGCCAGAGTGCTGCCTCCTCCAGGAAGCCTTCCCTGACTACCCTGCTCCAGGCTGGAGCACTTCCCCCTTCACAGATGTGTCCAGTGTGTATTATAATGGCCCACTTCTTTGTCAGGCTTCCCACTGGCCTGGGGGCTTTTCCAGGGCAAAGGCTGCATTCAGACCATTTTATTCGTAGCACAGGCCTGACAGAGAGTCAACACTCAATGAAGGTCTGTTGACTTAATCTCTGAATCACTGAATGAATGTGGCCCAAGTTTTTGTTTTGTTTTGTTTTCATGTACAGGGATAGAATGAGGAGGAGAAGGTAGTGGAGTCAGGCTGACTGGGCTACTAACCATATGACTCAGCCTCTCTGTGCCTCAGTTTCCCCCATCTTTGAAGTGGGATTAATTGCCATTTCAATTAATCAAGGCATCACTCAAGGGGCCCGGAGCCTGGAACTTTTGTTCCCATCCTCCCACGTATGTAAGGTTAGTCTTGCTCTTCTCTGTTTTGTTTTGTTTTGTTTGTTTGTTTAGAGACAAAGTCTCACTCTGTCACCAGGTTGGAGTGCAGTGGCACCATCATAGTTCACTGCAACCTTGAACTCCTGGGCTCAAGTGATCCTCCCACCTTAGCTTCCTGAGTACCTAGGACTACAAGGTGCACGCCCCCATGCCCAATTAATTTTTAAATTTGTTGAAGAGACGGGCTCTTGCTATTTTGCCCAGGATGGTCTCAAACTCCTGGGCTCAAGTGATCCTCCCACCTCAGCCTCCAAAAGTGCTGGGATTATAGACATGAGCAACCCGGCCCGTCCTTGCCTTGCCCTTCTCTGGTCTCACGCACTGAAGCCTGAGCATTCCCCCTTTAAGTCTGCTGATTCCCTCTTTCATTCAACATTTTCTAAGTACCTGCCCTGTGCTTGACCCTGGGAATTCAGCAGTGACTCAGACTAAGACACAGGCCTCTTGGAACTCAGGTTTCATGGGGCCCAGAGAAGGCAACTAACAGGTGTCATCCAGGGTACCAGTAGAGGGGACAACCCGGAGCAGGCACCTGACTCAGTGGAGGGCCAGTGATGGTAAAAAGGCAAGTCAGCTACCCTGGGAAAAATGGGTAGGAGGTGGCCAAGGGCAGAGGTGAGGGAAGAGCGTCCCCGGCAGAGGGAACAACCAATGCAAAGGCCTAGTGTTTCCACTGAGGGAGCTGTGAACGCCCCAAGAGCAGAGGTGGGTGAGAGGCGAGCAGGCAGAGATGGGGCATTTATCCTGGCAGAGGGGGCAGGCCTGCTCCAGCCTTCCACCCCACCCCCAGTTGCCTCACCTGCCCTCATTGCTGTGATCTAGGCCAGAGCCCGGAGGGAGCCGAGCCCCCATTGGTGCATGCCACGTAGGTTTTTCAGAGATAATTTAATCAGAGCTATTAATAAGCAGAAAAGAAAGAGCTCTTTATGCTCCTCCTGGAGAAAAGGGGAAAGAAGAAACACGTGTAACCTTGTTATTCACCCAGCCCCGCCCCCCAGTACCTGCGTCTCTCTCTGGGGCAGGCCTAGTGGGGCAAGGAGGAGGGGGCGAGCCATGTGTAGGGCTGAGGAGGTCCAGGTGGTCTCAGGAACCGAATGCTGCCAAGCTCCCTGACTACACCCCACCCTCAGTCCCTTCTGGCCACTTTAGTCTCCTCTTAGTTACTTGAAGGTGCCAAACTATTTCCCACTTCACGGCCTTGACCCAAGCCATTCCTTCTGCCTGGAACATTCTTCCTTTTGCTCTCTGGTTTGTTCTCATACTTCCAGCCTCAGCTTAAATGTCACCTCCTCGGGTAAGCCCTCCCTGACTACCTGATCTGAAGTTATTTTCCCCAGAACACCTCCCTTTTGTTTTGCTTTCCCTCTCCCCAGTTCTTACTGCTGTTGGCAGCTCTCTGAGCACTTGCAGGATGATGTTTATTTTCTTATTTTTTATTTTATTTTTGAGGCAGACTCTGTCGCACAAGCTGAAGTGCAGTGGTATGATGTGGCTCACTGAAACTTCTGCCTCCCAGGTTCAAGCAATTCTCCTGCCTCAGCCTCCCAAGTAGCTGCAGTTATAGGTGTGAGCCACCATGCCTGGCTAATTTTTGTATTTTCTTATTTTTCCAGGAGAGACGGGGTTTCACCACGTTAGACAGGCTGGTCTTGAACTCCTGACCTCAAGTGATCCGCCTGCCTCGGCCTCCCTAAGTGCTGGGATTACAGGCATGAGCCACCACGCCCAGCCTGGTTGATGTTTTTTTCTGTTTCTCTATCTAGACTCAGCTCTGGGAGGGGAGAGACTGTCATTTCTTCACCGCTGTGTCCCCAGCACCTTGCATAGTCACTGGCACATAGTAGGATCTAGGTCATGATTTGTGGACGGAGTTGGAGAAGGTTCAGAGGGATTGGTTGCAGGGGAATTGGGATAGGAACCAGGAGGTGGTAGGGGGTCCCTTCCACCTGGAAGACCCCCTCAGAGAATCAAGAACCATTAAATGTCCCCCTTGTCTCACCAATGGGGACCAGGAGGCCCAGAGAGGGGAGGGCACTTGCCCAAAGTCATGCAAGTTTGGGCCAGAGGTGGGACTTGAACCCAGAGCCCTTTCAGGGCATCTGGTTTCACATGAGTCTCATCTCAAACACTTGCCCTGTGTTGAGGAGGAGTCGGAGGCCTTGCCCAGGCTCAAAAGGGAAAGACTGCGGTGCTGCCGTGGATTAGTGATGTCTGCCATGAGTCTGGGGCTGGATGTTGGGCTATTCCTGATAGCATGGGGGCTATTTCCGTGTTTGTGCTTTTGAGTTTGAAAGAGCACTGAGCTGGGAGTTAAGAGACTTGGCTCCTTCAGTCGGCACCACCATCTTATCATGTGACCCCTCAGATAAGAGAGCCAACTTCCCTGGGCCTCAGTGTCCTTATCTAAAGGACTACCCCAGCCCTGCCTAAATCAAGGACTGTAATGATGGACAGGTGCGGTGGCTCACGTCTGTAATCTCGGCACTTTGGGAGGCCGAGGCAGGCGGATCACTTGAGGCCAGGAGTTCTAGACCAGCCTGACCAACATGGCAAAACCCCATCTCTGCTAAAACTACAAAAATTAGCCGGGCGTGTAATGAGAAAATGGGTATAACATTTCCTCTAGCCTAATGTGTTCTACAAATATAATCAATGATTATTATTGTAAAATATATCGACAACAATAATCTATGAAGGCCCCATTGTGGACCAGGCATTACCACAGGTGCTTTGCATACATGATCTGTTAACTTTGCAACACGCCCATGAAGAGGAACTGATGGCTTGTGTTACAGATGCAGATTCTGAGGCTGGGGTCACTGGCCTTGCTGAAGGTCATGCAGAGCTCCTGAGTGGGTGGAGCCAATATCTGAATCCTGGTCGGTTTGTTCACCATAGAGGGTTTCTGACTTAGCTGCGGTCCTTACCAGACAGGAAATAGTGATTGGAGGCAAGGGTGGCCCCCGCCATCCCCCTCCCAGGCTCTCTCTGTCCTCTGGCCAGCCGGGCTTGGTTCTCCCAGGCTCTGAGTGGCAGGGAGATTTCCAGGGGATTAAACCAGCCAGCCCCGCCTCCCCTCCAACCTGGAAAGGCCAGCAGGCTCTCCCAGGTCCTCCTAAGCCCTCCTGGCAGATTTCCTTTTGTACAAAAAGTTATTGACTTATCAAGGTTAAAATACATTCAGCGCAGGCCAATAAAACAGGGATACCGCTGCATCCCGGCTGCCACGTGCAGCCCGGTTTTCATGGCAACAGGCCCTCTTCTGCACATTAAACGGTTCAGTTGTGCAAAGTTCAGGCGTTACATAAACAGGGAGTTAACAACAGCAGTAGAAATCAATGTCTGGCCAGGCATGGCCCAGGGAGATAGCATTGATTGGACCCTTCGTTATCGATAGGCTGGGCCCCAGCTTCTTGCCCAGCTGCACTGGGCTCCCTCCCGCAGCCCCAGACCTGGGCTCAGACCCAGGGAGCTCCAGGAGGGTACTCCCGCCCTTGCCACAGAGCCCCTTTCTGGCTGGGATCCAGGAGTTAGGGGATCTACTAAACTGCCTGGAGTTGTTCTGTAAACCATTGTCTCTCAGAGATGCCACTCCATGTCCTTAAAATATGTTCTCGCCATTGTTAATGGAGCCAGTGTCTCACTGCCTTTTAAACCATCTTTGTAACAAGGAACAATCCTGCTGCCTTTATGTTCAGTTTAAAAACCAGTGATACATCAAGATGTGCCCCAGGTCAAATAGGCTGAAATATGAAACCAAACTGGCTGTGTGACCTCAGGAAAGTTGCTTCACCTCTCTGATCCTCAGCTTCCTATTCTCTAAAAAGGTAAGAATGACAGCACCAACCTCGTGGGGCTGTAAGGGAGGAGAAGATGAAGAGATGCATATGGAGTCCCTAGCTTGGGCCTGAGGAATGGCTTTTGTCAGGAAACCTACCCTCTGTGTGTCTTCACCCTGGTTCCAGCAGACACCCTGGTTCCAGCAGACACCCTGATGATGCAGAAAAAAGCAAGGAACTAGGAAGTGATATTTGGGTTCAAATCCAGCTCCATCACTAGCTGTGTGACCTTAGGCAAGTTACTTCACCACTCTGAGCCTTGACATCCATTCCCGGATCTATCTATCTATCTATATGTTGTTGCTTATTATTTTTTTTATCTCAACATTCTCTTATATAAAATGGGGAAAATTCTCTTGCAAGAGTGAAGGAAAAAATTCAATGAGTTCAACCATATGAATATGCTGGGCACATGGAAAGTGCCCAGTAAAGATTTATTGAATCAAATCCTTCCTTCAGTGTTCCAATGTCAGATCCACCCACCCTTGCAAAATGGAAAATCTCATGGGCTTTCTCTCAGGAAAGGGATGGCTAAGAGGAAATAATTGTCTGTTTCACTTATTGGAAGGCTCTAAAGTCAGGGACTTGGTCTTTTTCATCTCTGTATTAATGAACTATGTATCTATGCATGATACATACATACATACATACGTACTATCGTCTATGTATGAACTGTGAGCAAGTGTGATATAAGAATTGGTTGTGAGGCCAGGTGTGGTGGCTCACACCTGTTATCCCAGCAGTTTGGGAGGCTGAGGCAGGAGGATCTCTTGAGCCCAGGAATTCGACATAAGCCTGGGCAACGTGGTGAAACCCCGTGTCTACAAAGAATACAAAAATTAGTCAGACATGATGGTGCGCACCTGGAGTCCCAGCTACTCTGGAGGCTGAGGCAGGAGAATTGCTTCAGCCTGGGAAGTGGAAGCTGCAGTGAGCCAAGATTGTGCCACTGCACTCCAGGCTAATCAATAGAGCAAGACCCAGTGTCCAAAAAAAAAGTGATTGTGCCCCCTTTTCCACCAACTTTCTCTTGTGCTCCGAGGCAGAAGATGGACTCTTCCAAGGCAGGGCAGGGCTAAAAGATGGATGGAGCCTGGATCCCTGAATCACTTGTGGATGAAAGCTGCCCACCTGTTGATCAATGACAATGACATAAGCTTTGAAACTGTTGCATAATATAGACTGCTTACATGCCTGTGTCTGTTGCAACCGCTGGTGTTGCCATCACAAAGTCACAGGGTTTCCCAAAAAGAACTCAAACTCCTCACTATAGCCCTCTCTGAGTCATGAAATCTTGCAGGGCTCGGAGGGTGCCCTTATTTGATAAAGCAAATACAGTAAAATATTAATGGTAGACACCAGGTGGTGGGTATTAAAGTGTTCATGGTAAATGTCTTTCAACTTTGCTGTATGTTTCAATTTTTTCATAATAAAATACTTGAAAAAAATCTAATCTTGTATTTTCAAAACATTTCTAGGAGTCTTAGGGTTTTAGGAAGATGACTCAGGGACCTCTAGTTGGTGAAAGTGATAGGCAGAGGTAGTGGAAAAGATAACGCTCTGGAATCTGCCCTCCAGCCTCTACACTGCCAACTTCAACTAGAGCATGTTCAATTTTCATCTGAAGTCAGGGTCCTGGTCTTTTTCATCTTTGTATGGTCAAGGCTTGGTACAGAGCCCAGGTATACAGCAAGAGCTCAATATGTGCTTGTTGAACAAAGTTGAACTCTTCTGGAGAGATGGCTAGGTCCCCTCTGACCTGGCATGGGTGGCATGAAGACAGGGGGATAAATCCCTTTTCAAACTGGGGTTCAGTGTTTTTACAGTTTCAACAATAAAGGTTTGAAAATTTCTAGTTCAATGCTCTCATGTCATCACTGGGGAAACTGAGGCTCAGAGAGGGGAAGAGTGATCCAGTGGCTGCTCATCAAACTCAAACTCAGGTTTCCTGGTCCATGGGACAGTTTCTTTCTCGAAGTTTCTGGGGAGACTCCACCCTGGGGGCTACTGAGAGCGAAGGAACGAGGGTTGGGCACAAGTTTGAACTCCCCTAACCCACGCCTACCAGCCAGAGCCCTCTGCTTTTGGCTGTCTTATACATTGGGTATCATGGTATTTGACCAAAGGGACCTGTGGTTGGGGAGTGGCTATTTTTTTTTTTTTTTCAGAGGGAGTCTCACTCTGTTGCCCAGCCTGGAGTGCAATGGTATGATCTTGACTCACTGTAACCTCTGCCTCCCGGGTTCAAGTAATTCTCCTGCCTCAGCCTCCTGAGTAGCTGGGATTACAGACACCTGCCACCATGCCCAGTTGATTTTTGTGTTTTTGGTAGAGACGGGGTTTCACCAGGTTGTCCAGGCTGGTCTTGAACTCCTGACCTCAGGTGATCTGCCCGCCTTAGCCTCCCAAAGTACTGGGATTACAGGCATGAGCCATTGCTCCTGGCCCTCGGGAGTGGCTACTTGAGAGGTGATGGGAGAACACTTGGGAGGACTCAGTGAGCCAACGGTGTCCTTGGATGGAACCCTTCCTCCCGTCCTCCATCCCAGCACCGTCCCCTCCTCTGGAGCTGCAGTGGGAAGACGGATGGGAGGAGGCAGGACTGGGACAGACCATGCAGGAATGATGGATTTGGACCCCAATCAGAAGCCCCCAGGGTCATCTGGGACCATGAACAGAGGTGAGAGGTCACCCATGCAGGGCAGGTGGTTCAGCAAAGGACAGGAATGAGGAGTCAGCTCAGGGTTCTGAGAGTTAGTGATGGTCTTAGGGTTGGCATGTACCCTAAGCCTGGCACTCCTCTAATACTAGCTGCATCCTTCCTTCATTCAGCAACTCTAGTGTGCCAGGTGCTAGACTGGAGATTCCAGGATAAACGGGCACTGCTCCTGCACCCAGGGGCTCAAAGTGCAGGCAGAGAGAGGGCAGATGGGAAAAGAAGAGCAGTGCTACCCCCAACCCCTTGAAAACAACCAGCCATGTGACCTTGGGCAGGTCCCATCACCCCTCTGAGCCTCAGTTTCCCCATCTGGAAGATGAGGATAATTACAGTTCCAAACTGATCATGTGTGTGATGAATCTGGCACAGAGCTTAGCATGGAGAAGGGATGGCTCTCTTCCCCTAACTTCCAATTACAAGAGAAGGGAAGGGTCTCTTTACCCCATCTGGACTGTTTCAGGTGAGGCAGAGGCATGGATTTTTTTTCTTTCCTTAAGACAGGGTCTGGCTCTGTCACCCAGGCTGGAGTGCAGCAGTGTGATCTCGGCTCACTGTGACCTCCGCCTCCCGGGCTCAAGAGATCCTCCCATTTTAGCCTCCTGAGTAGCTGGGGTTATAGGTGTGTACCACCATGTCCAGCTAATTTTTGTACTTTTAGTAGAGACGGGGTTTCACCATATTGGCCAGTCTCGTCTCCAACTCCCGAACTCAAGTGATCCGCCCACCTTGACTTTCCAAAGTGCTAGAATTACAGGCACGAGCCACCACACCTGGCCTCAAAGGCATGGATTTGAATCCTTGCCCCACTTATTAGCTGTGTGACCTTGGGCCAATCACTTCCTCTCTCTGGGCTTTGGGTCTGAAAAATAATAATAAGAAGAAGAACTGCTTTGTCCAATGGTTATGATGCTGTAGTAAGTTAAAATATGAACGTGCTTAGAATAGTGCCTGGCCCACAGCTAACACTCAGTGAATGTTAACCTTTGTTGTTAGTGCTACAATGGACACTGAGCCTGCAACAGCAATAATAACACCTACAAAGCAATAATAATAATAATACCAATATTGGCCTAGTGCTAAATGAGGACTTGGAGACCATTTAAACTGGTCTGGTGCCTGGATGCCAACTCTGACCCATCAGGAGGGAATGCCTGGAGCATTGGCTTGGGTTGTTTTGCTGTTTCATCTGGGCTTAGTGAGAATGGTGCTGCAACCGATTAGCAATGTCTGCTGTGGGCAAGGAAGGGGAAAGTTAGGGAAGCCATGCTATTGATTAGCCATTCCTGATGCTGGTCCAAGCCCTCTCCTTTTACAGATGAGGAAACTCAGAGAAGGAAGAGGGCAGCTCAGAGGAAGCTCAGAGAAGGACTAAGACTTGCTCAAGGCCACACAGGCAGTTAAAGACAAGGCTCCTGAGACCGCCTCTGCAATTCCTTGCTGGGCCCTGGTCTATGTCATTTAATCCTGCAGAGAAGAGTCATTATTTCTCCATTACATTTCCCAGTCTGTTTTCTGGAAGGAAGTTAATTGATTTAAACTTTTCCAGGATGATTCTCCCTCCTCCTGCCCTCCCCTGGGCCCCCGATTCTATTATTGCTCTGCCTCACGGAAATAAGGAGGTGGCATCTGGGAGAGCAAGCACGGTCTCCAGGCAGGGTCTCCACATGGGCATGGAGTGGAGAATGTGGGCCCTGCCTGAGGCTGGGTCTTCTGGGCACCTTCATGTATAATGACAATAACTACCAGGACTCAAGTGTATGGAGTTGGGTTACCATCAAGAGTAGCTACCACAGCCCAGAGGGTTCACTGGCTCTTCAAATCCCCCCAGTTTGCAGAAGGGGAAACAGAAGCACAGAAAGAGTTCCAGAGCTGGCATTCAAACCCAAGACTGGCTGGCTCCAACTTTCTCATGCTTTCATTTATTTTTAAATTTTATTTTATAGAGACAGGGTCTTGTTATGTTGCCCAGGCTGGTCTCAAACTCCTGGATTCAAGCAATCCTCCCACCTTGGCCTCCCAAAGTGCTGGGATTACAGGTGTGAGCCACTGGGCCCAGCCCAAATTCCAAATTCTTTACCATTCATAATCACTGCCTCCTTGGCTCTGTCAAAATCTGATCGCCCCAAATGCTCTATTCACATTCTCACCCCAGACCCGCAAAGCTGGCTGAATGGTGATCTTTGGCACTATCTGACAATGAAGAAACTGAGGTCCAAGGTAGGGGAGTGACGGATCCTGAGTCACACCACAAGTGGAACCAAGGCCCTGTCCTTTGGCACCATGAGGAAGAAGAAGGGCAAGAGGGGCTCAGAGCAGGGCTGGCCGCAGCAGCTCTGGCAGCCTATTCATCTTCTGAGCTGAAATATTTATTTACGCACCCCATTTAATCAGGATATGCCGTAATTAGCAGCAGATTTGTGCCTCCTGCCCATGGTGTTATTTATTTCGGGTTCCAGGCAGCCACTTTCCTGGCTGAGTCTGTGCTGGGCCTGGATTTCAATCAGATGGGGCCACGGCAGAGCTGTCCCTGGGGACCTCACAGCAGCAGTGCCCCCCTCTGAATGATAAATGAGCCCACAGACAGCAGAAATGCTGCCCAGCTGCTCTGGGGGGCTGGTGTGCATGGGGTGTAGAAGGGGGTGTACTCACCAATCCCAGGACCTTGTCACAGAGAAACTCCCCCTCCCCCAGTGCCAGACAATAGCCTGGCATTTCCCAGCCCCAGGGAGAAACATGCAAGAGAGATGGCACCACACAGACCACACTGAAGTCCTGCTTTTAGAATCTAAGAGTGGAAGGGACTTAGGAAGGACCCTGTTCCGATTTCTGTCCCAGGATTGGTTTATATCTCAGCATCTCTCATTGCGGGACATGTTCTTCTGTTCAGGTCCCCACGGGGCTGGGAAGTTCCTTTTGTGTCTAACTTTAGTTAAGGTAAAAGCTTTGCAACTCTGGTCCCCGGGTGATCCCACGAATGACACCCTCTGTTGCTGTCCAGAGAAGGCAGAGGTAACTGGAAGGGTGGGGATGGTGGGAAAGGGCTTGGCTTGATATTGGAGGGAATGAAGGAGAAATAAGCGTTAACCTTTATGGAGGCCCATTCTGTGCTAAGCCCTTTATACGTGTTTGGGGGAGTTTCTTCTCAGCCTCTTGGTGCCTCTGTTTGCTCAGGTGTAAAATGAGGATAATAGGAAGCCCTATCTCCTAAGATTGCTGTGAGGACTAAAAGAGTTAATGCACACAGAACCCCTGAAAAGCAGCCAGCATGTAGTAAGTGCTCAATAATCGTGCACTATTGGCTTGGCCCGGTGGCTCATGCCTGTAATCCCAGAACTTTGGGAGGCCAAGACGGGTGGATCACCTGAGGTCAGGAGTTCGAGACCAGTCTGGACAACATGGGGAAACCCCATCTCTACTAAAAGTACAAAAATAAGCCGGGTGTGGTGACGTGTGCCTGTAATCCCAGCTACTCAGCAGGCTGAGGCAGGAGAATTGCTTGAACCTGGGAGGCGGAGGCTGCAGTGATCCAAGATCACTCCACTGCACTCCAGCCTGGGCAACAGAGCAAGACTCCATCTCAATAATAATAATAATAATTGTGCACTATTTTTGTTATTTGGTGGTAAATTCTTACACTATCCTGGCAAGTCAGATTCACACCATTTTACAGATGAGGAAACTGAGGCTCAGGAAGGGCCAGTATTGCCTATGAGGTGGGCTTCATCATTCTTATCTCCCAGAAGGAGGAACTGAGGCAGTCCTCCCTCTCTCTGGGATGTCTTGTCTGGAAAGGGGGCACATAGGTCCTGACCTCACAAGGTACCTTGGGAACTGGGGAGAGCAACTATGAGAGGCATCCAGTGTGGGTTGGCAGGTAGAGGTGCCCAGTCTGGTGTTAGAAGCCCATCTTTTGGCCACAGAGGAGCTAGCTCCCAGGGCTGGCTCGGAGCAGCTCCCAATGTGCATTTCCTGAGTCATGAAATGATCCTAAGGAAGGAGAATGAAGCAGCCACAGCTTCCTGGGGTCTGCTGGCAATTAGGCCAGAAGCCTTCGGGGAGATCTCATTGTCCCTGCCCTAGTTGGGACAGGGTTTGTAGCTGTGCCTCCCCCAGGGACCACTGCTTCCAGGCCACCTGCCCTAATGAGGTCAGTGGGAGCAGTGGCTGTAACAGGTGTGGGGTGGCAGCTGTCCAGGGGAGTCAGCACTTGGGTCTCATTTTGCAGATGAGAAAACTAAGGCTTAACGAGGGACGATGACTTGCCCAGGTGCAGACTGTAAGCCCCGGAGGCTCTGAGAGAGCCCCAGATAATCAGCTCCTGGGCCAGGTGCAGTGGCTCACACCTGTCATCCCAGCACTTTGGGAAACCAAAGCAGGAAGATTGCTTGAGCCCAGGAGTTCGAAACCAGCATGGACCATCTAGCAAAACCCTGTCTCTACAAAAATTAAAAAAAAAAAAAAAATTAGCTGGGGGCCGGGCATGGTGGCTCACGCCTGTAATTCCAGCACTTTGGGAGACCAAGGTGGGTGGATCACCTGAGGTCAGGAGTTTGAGGCCAGCCTGGCCAACATGGTGAAACCCCGTCTCTGCTAAAAATATAAAATTGGCTGGGCCTGGTGGTGGGCACCTGTAGTTCCAGCTACTTGGGAGGGTGAGACAGGAGAACTGCTTGAACCTGGGAGGCGGAGGTTGCAGTGAGCCGAGATCGCAGCACTGCACTCCAGCCTGGGCGACAGAACAAGACTCCATCTCAAAACAAACAAAACAAAACAAAACAAAACAAAACAGGAAACAGCTCCTGACAGCTGCATCTATCAGGCTGGTCTGGATCCTGTGTGGCCTTGAGCAAATTATCAACCTCTCTGAGCCTCCCTTGACTCAGGTGCCATAAAGGGAATAATATCTACCTGGGCATGGGGGTGGAGGACAAGGTGGATATGAGGATCACAGAATACCAGACACACCAGTCACTCAGAGTTGGATTCTCCAAGCTGGAGTGCAATAGTGTAATCCCAGCTTACTGCAGCCTTGACCTGCTGAGCTCAGGTGACTCTCCAGCCTCAGCCTCCCGGGTAGCTGGGACTGCAGGCACCTACCACCACACCCAGATTACTTTTGTATTTTTTGTAGAGATGGGGTTTCGCCATGTTACCCAGGCTGCTCTCAAACTCCTGGGCTCAAGCCATCTTCCTGCCTCGGCCTCCCAAAGCACTGGGATTACCAGCATGAGCCACTGCACCTGGCCAGAGGATGCTTGAAACAGGACAGAGGCGTGTTTGGGGGAAGGGGCCCTTCTATGTCTATACTGTGTGCCTTCCCACCTTGGCCCAGGCTGTTCCTTTGGCCTGGATGCCTTTCCTGGTCTCCTTTCCCAGGCTACCTTCTCCTGAGTTTGGTCCCAGCTCAATAGTCACCTCCACTGGGAAGTTCTCACTGATTCTCCTCCATGAGGGGCCAAGCAACACCTCTACACGCCCCAGCCTCAACTTCATCACACTACCCCTATCATCTACTCACATGCTGTGAGCTCCGGGGACTGGGGAGGTTAGAGAAGGCACCACACTTACCTGGTTTGCACTATAGCCCTGGCGTCCTGCATGGGCCTGGCACGTGGAAGGCGCTAACAAGCATTTGTTCAGTGACTGACCGCACACTGAATGAGTAGCCGGACCAATGAACAGCACTCACTGGCACGCCTGCCTCTCCTGGCTTCCTGGCCCTCGACCTCCTTTGCAGAGAACCAGGATGCTGGCAGCTGGGATGGATGCAGCTAAATTTGAATCCCCTGTAACAGGAGATGCCTGGATGTGAAGCCAGTCCTGGACGCTAATTTGCTTTCTCTGGAATAACCTGGTCAGCTAGATGCTGCTGAGGAGAAGCCGAGGAGAAGCCAGGGAGAAGCCAGCTCTGGGCTGCCCACCTTTAGCACCTGTATAGGAGCTGCAGAAAAGGCTAATCGGGAATCAGCCAGGTCTGGGATTGAATTCTAGCCTAGATGCCTTCACCATCTTGTACTATAGTTTTTCTCATCTATGAAATGAACTTACTGATATCCTGAAGCTACTGTCTGCAATTAGAAAAGGCTCTTTCAGCCGGGCGCGGTGGCTCATGCCTGTAATCTCAGCAGTTTGGGAGGCCAAAGCAAGGTGCATCACTTGAGGTCAGGGGTTCGACACCAGCCTGGCCAATGTGACAAACCCTGTCTCTACTAAAAAAAAAAAAAATACAAAAATTAGCCAGGTGTGGTGGTATGTGCTTATAGTCCCGGCTACTCTGGAGGTTGAGGCAGAAGAATTGCTTGAACCCAGGAGGCAGAGATTGGGCCGAGATCATGCCACTGCACTCCAGCCTGGGCAACAGAGTGAGACTCCATCTCATGAAAGAAAAAAAAAAAGGAAAAATAAAAAAAGAAAAGGCCCTTTGATGAGGTGAGGGCAACACACTGGTACAGTCTGTCCTACTTCCCTCATCCAAGGGAGGTCCCAGGCTGCAGCTTCCAACGTGCTGAGCTTCAGGGACCCCCATCATCTTCGAATCCCCTCCACACTGATGCTGACCTCTCCCTTGGAAATTCCCACGGGAGAAGGGCTAAAAAAGCATCCACAGTCACTTACTGAGCACCTACTATGCGCCAGGCACTGGATATTCCTACCCTCACTGGATCCTCCCCCACTGCCCTCATTTTACAGATGA
Organism: Theropithecus gelada; assembly: GCF_003255815.1. NCBI lineage: Eukaryota > Metazoa > Chordata > Mammalia > Primates > Cercopithecidae > Theropithecus > Theropithecus gelada. Next base: position 68,732,036 of record NC_037679.1, on the reverse strand, counting down.
GGAAATTGGGGCTTAGAGAGGGAGGACAGGGGCCCCCAAGGGCACACAGCTGGAAAGTGCTGGTCAGGGGACTAGAATCGATGACCCCCTGGCTCTGAAACAGTCTTTTCTTGGGTGATGACTCTTGGCCTCTGTGACTCACAGAAAACACAAACCAAAACCCAGCTCCCAATGAAGCCCTGCAGAACGGGAAGTTATCTGGGAGAGACTGAGAGCCAGGCAAAACAACAGCAACAACAACAACAACAACAACCTGTAGAGACCACCTTTGATGACTACTACTGCTGTCTCATTAATGGTAATAATAACCCACGTTTTGAATGTTTCCCACCTGCCATGCCCACTGAAGTTCCTCAAGAACTCTCTTAGGACAGGTTCAAAATGTATTGCCATTTTAAAGGTGAGGAAACTGAGGCTCAGAGAGCTTAAGTAATTTGCTGGAGGTCACCCAGTTGGGAGAGGCAGTGCTATGATTTGAACCCCAGTGACCCCAAAGTGCATGTTCCTTGGCCAGAGATCTTTTACAGGGATGGGATCAGGAAATGTTTGTTGATTGACTGATTGACTGAAAGAATGAATGAGTGAAAGAATGATTTAATGAATGAATGGCAAGATCTAGGATGTCTATCGGGGTGGCAGAGAAGCCTCCAAGTCCAACCCAGGCCACCCCCAGACCTTCCTCCTGACCTCCCACAGGGCCTTCTATCTCTCGGCTCATCCGGGAGTGTTGGTGAATGGCCATCTGGTAGAGCAGAGCGAGGGTAGGGGCTGGACTTCCCCAGCCTCTCTCCTACTCTGAAAGGCTCACACTCTTTGTGACTTATTGTTTGACTTTACAAGCCCCTTGGCTTTTATGAGGGTTATTTATAAAGCTCTGGGCTTTGATCCTCAGCATGAAAAAAGCCAACTCCTGTGTCTGAAAATGTCACAGGGATTAGGGGAGCCTTTGAAGTCCCCTCCTGGCAGTCGGCGCCTGCCCAGCTTCCCCTCTAAAGGGCCTCCAAGCCTGGAAGCCCTGGCCAGGGCCTAGGGGCCCTCCTCTGGGGTGGAAGCGTCCCCAGTCCAGGTGAGTGACAGATGGAGGCCTCCTACCCTTGGAACACTCCTCCCAGAAGGGCACATTTCCCAGCCCCAGGGACAAACAGGACCTCCCTTGTCTCCAGATGTTGACAACATCTGTCTCTCATGTTTATGGACAGCCAGAGGCTGCTATCTCGTGTCCCTGAGCCCAGCAGTAGGGACTTTGGGGGTGCTAAACATGGATTATTATCACCATTTTATTGGTAGGGAAAGCGACAGGAAATATAAATAGGAAAGTAGGAGGAACAGCACTTAGCGAGGCAGGTGGCTGGGACTCCTGAGTCTGTCTACTTCCTTCTGTCTTCCCAGTCCTGGGGTCCAAAGTTCCACCCTGCAGGTAGGGAGGGACTCCTTCATTCCTCCTCCTGTAGTCAGGTCACAGCTGGAGGGGTTTGGGCTAACTCATGGCGGTGGGGTGGGGGCAGTGGAGAGATGGATCCAAGTAGACAGTCCAGAGAAGCAGTGGTGTTTCCTGCTCCCTGCAATGCCCCAGTGGTGTGAGACCAGAGGGGGTGACAGGATGACCTTGTCCGTCTCCTCCTCTTATTTTTTTTTTTTTTCCTGAGACAGAGTCTCACTCTGTCACCCAGGCTGGAGTGCAGTGGCATGATCTTGGCTCACTGCACCTCCACCTCCCACGTTCAAGTGATCCTCCCGCCTCAGCCTCCCAAGTAGCTGGGATTACAAGAGTGAGACACCATGCCTGGCTAATTTTTGTATTTTTATTTCATTTTATTTATTTTTTGAGACAGAGTCTCGCTCTGTCACCCAGGCTGGAGTGCAGTGGTGTGATCTCGGCTCACTGCAAGCTCCACCTCCCGGGTTCATGCCATTCACCTGCCTCAGCCTCCCGAGTAGCTAGGACTATAGGTTCCCGCCACCACGTCTGGCTAATTTTCTGTATTTTTAGTGGAGACGGGGTTTCACCATGTTAGCCAGGATGGTCTCGATCTCTTGACCTTGTGATCCGCCTGCCTTGGCCTCCCAAAGTGCTGGGATTACAGGCGTGAGTCACTGTGCCCGGCTAATTTTTGTATTTTTTGGTAGAGACAGGGTTTCACAATATTGGCCAGGCTGGTCTCAAACTCACGACCTCAAGTGATCTGCCCACCTTGGCCTCCTAAAATGCTGGGATTACAGGTGTGAGCCATCATGCCTGGCTCCCTTTTTTCTGAGACAGGGTCTTGCTCTGTTGTCCAGGCTGGAGTGCAGTGGCACAATCACTGCTCACTGCAGCCTTGACCTCTTGGGTTCAAGCGATCCTCCCACCTTGGCCTTCTGAGTGGCACACACCACTGTGCCCAGAGAATTAAGAAAATCTTTTTTTGTAGAGACAGGGGCGGGGAGGGTCTCACTATGTTGCCCGAAGTGGTCTTGAACATCTGGCCTCAAGTGATCCTCCTGCCTTGGCCTCCCAAAGTGCTGGGATTACAAGTGTGAGCCAGCATACCCGGCCTCCATCTCCATTTTTACATAAACAGTGGTCCAAGTGCTTCTAGGACGTTTTCTCCCTCACTCCTTGATCTTGGAGGGCTTCCAAGCATCTCAGTAGCCAAATACAGGGGAGGAGGTGAATTCTCAGTTTATCCCCCTCTGAGTTTCCTTCCCCTCCAAAACAGGGAGCCTCATACGATGCCAGGCGGTGTGGGGATTAAACGAGGAAATTCCCTCAGAGGAGCCTGGGGTCCCTCCTGCCTCCTCTCTGGGCTCAACTTTCTTTCTCAGGACCAAGGCAATAAAGGAGGCAAAGCTGGGGCCCCAGCAGAGAGGAAAATTTGGGGAAATGTTCTACATAGTGATTGTGTTGTTGTTTATATGACGGTATGCGTTTGTGAAAACTCATCAAACTATACACTTAAAATCAGTGAATTTTGTTGTATGTAAATTATACTTCAAAAGCTAAAATTATAAAAGAAAATATGCAAATAGAAAACAATTAGTCACAGGGAAGCATAGAAGATAAAAAAGTAAAACTCCCTTCGACCTTCATTTCTACTCCCCAGAAGCAACAAGGCATTCATTCATTCATTCATGCATTCATTCGGTCATTAGTCGGTCACTCAACTATTTATTGACTGTTTACTATGTGTCATACACCATGGTAGCTGCTTTTAGCAATTGTGTGCATGTGTGTTAACTCTCTGTCAACGTTTTCTGGATACACCCTGTTTCTCAGTGGATGTGAGCATACAACAATCTAATCTGTGCGTTTTTTTCCTGCACCTGACAGCTCAGCCTAGAGGGAGTTCTGTGTGAGCGTGTCCACGTCTCCCTCCTGCTTTTTAAAGGTGATAGAGGATCCAATGAATGAATAGCCAAATGTATTAAACCTGTCCTCTCTTGGCAGACATGCAGGTTGCTTCTCTGTTTCCTTTTCTGTCACACACACCACCACAGTGAACATCCTTGTTCAGGCAGTCACCTTGTTCATTGGGTGGGCTGATTCACATGGTTAATTCCTGTGACTTGAAGACCTTTTATATTTCAAAATTGGATACATTTCAACATTTAAATCTCTTGCCATGCTAGGTGTGTTTCCAGTCCTGTCAGAACATGGACCCTGATCCCCACTCAGGCTGACAAGCCACACAGTCTCGTTTCTGCCAGTTCCTCCACCTTCATCTCACTCTGCATTCCAGGCCACACCCACCCCTCTCTCTCTCCTACCACAGGACCTTGGCACCTGCTAGGTCACCTCCCTGCAAAGCTTCTCAGCTCCTTAACCTGGCTAAACTCCCCCTCATCCTTCAGAGTTCATCCTATAAGAAGAACCCCTTCCTCAAGGGAGCCTTCCTTAGTTGCTCTGACTGGGCAGGTCTGAGCTACAGCTTTCAGAGACCCTGTTCTTGCTCCTTCAGAGCACTGATCTTCATTTATAAAGAAATGTGGGGTGTTTTTTTTTCTTGGCTGGGGGCTTCCCACTGGACTGTGAGCTCCACAGAGCAGAGATGGTTTGGACCCTGAGACAAGAATTGGTGTGCAAATGATGGTTTAAGCCAGTGATCCCAAGGGAGATGAGGAAGGGTGTGGAGAAAACAGGACAGGGAAGGGAAGGAAGCCAGGCAGGGTACAACCTCAGGACAAGACTCATGGTCCTACATGGGAGCTCTGGAGTGTGAGTTGCATGGCAGGGTTATCTTGGTCTGAGGCAAGGAAGCTGGACTTTCATGCTCACTGTCAGTCATTGACTAAGAACTGTCCTAGCAGAGAGGCGAAGGGAGAGACCCCTTGGGTCTCTGCATATGGCAGAAGAGTGGCTCCAGAAGCCCAGAGATAGTCCTTTGAGGAAGAGTCGCAAGTGTAGGCAGATGAAGGACAGCACAAGGAAGCTGGCAGAGTGGTGCAGAGCAATAGACAAAAGGATCCCACAGGACCTGAGTGGGTCATTGATAGCACCCACTGCAGATGACGTCTATCTTCTTCACTTTCCCAAGCTCCTAGCATAGTGCTTGATGCAGAGCATGCACTCAAGAAAGATTTTGAATAACCCAGTCAATAAAGAATGAAGCTGAGCATAACGAGGGCATTCCAGGAGGAGGAATGGCATAGGCGAAGGCTCAGAGGTAGTACCAGGCAGTGGTGCTTGTGCTACCTCAGTGACACCCAATTGCTACGATTTCAGGAATTTTATGAGCCAGTTGTTAAACACAGTATCTGATACCTGCTGGTGTACTGCAATTCAATCCAATTTGGATGCTGACCACCCAGAGTTAGCATCTGAGTCCTAACAATACTGCCCTCCTTTCAGATGTCAGCTGCAAGATCAGGGATCCCCAGGCCACCTGCACATATGACCAATTGGCCACAAATTCAGGAGTTTCCATGGCCCCCCTCATATTTGATATCTTACTAGACTGGCTCACAGAACTCAGAAAAGCACTATATTTACAATTACAGTTTTATTATAAAGGATAAAATTGGGACCAGCCAAATAAAGAGACACATAGGGTGAGGTCTGGGAGGTTCCTGACCTCAGAGCTTCTCTCCCTGTGGGATCATGGCGTATCACCCGCCCAGCACATCAGTGTGCTCACCAGCCAGGATGCTCTACTGAGCTTTGGTGTCAAGAGTTTTTATTGTGGGTGCATTATGTAGGCATGATTGAATAATGGCCATATGACTGAAGTCAATCTGCAGACATCTGCCCTGCCTGGAGGTTAGGAGACTCAAAGAGCTTCTAATCACGTGGTTCATTTTTCTGGTGGCCAGCCCCATCCTGAGTCATTTCATCTCTTAGTATAAACTCAGGTGTGATCCAAAGGGCTTATAGGCCAGGTGCAGTGGCTCATGCTTATAATCCCAGCACTTTGGGAAGCCAAGGTGAGAGGATTGCTTGAGCCCAGGAGTTCAACACCAAAACCTGGGCAAAATAGTGAGACCCTGTCTCAAGAGATAATTTAAAAAATTACCTGGGTGTGGTGGTGTGTGTCTGTAGTCCTAGCTACTCAGGAGGCTGAGGCAGGAGGATCACTTGAGTCTGGGACATTGAGGCTGCAGCAAGTCGTGATCATGTCGCTGCACCCCAGTCTGGGTGACAGAGCAAGATCCCATCTCAAAATAAACAGGCCAGGCATGGTGGCTAACATCTGTAATCCCAGCACTTTGGGAGGCCAAGGCAGGCAGATCACTTGAGGTCAGGAGATCAAGACCATCCTGTCTAACACAGTGAAACCCCATCTCTACTAAAAATACAAAAAATTAGCTGAGTGTGGTGGCGGGTGCCTGTAGTCCCAGCTACTTGGGAGCCAAGATCGCACCACTGCACTCCAACCTGGGCGACAGAGCAAGACTCTGTCTCAAAAAAAAAAAAAAAAAAAATTATCTGGGCATGGTGGTGGGTGCCTGTAATCCCAGCTACTTGGGAGGCTGAGGCAGGAAAATTGCTTGAACCTGGGAGGCAGAGGTTGCAGTGAGCCAAGATCGCGCCACTGCACTCTAGTCTGGGTGGCAGAGCAAAACTCCATCTCAAACAGACAAGCCACAGGGCTCATAAATAACAAAGTCACTCCTATTACTCTGAGAAATTCCAAGGATTTAGAGTCTCCCTCCCAGGAATAAGAGACAAAAGTCAGTCAAATTCTTCCTTACACAACATTTGGTGATCATTAAAATTTAAATTATATAAATGTATAGCTAAATCCATTCATATTAAAACAGTAATAAATACTCAAAACTCATCAATCCTTAGTGCTTTACTACATCTTGCTATTATCTGTATAATATATATTCAGTAGATGCAAATAATTTATTGAGGTCATTTCCACCTATTGAATCTATATGGTGGAGATAACCATATAATGGTATTTGCCCATCTCTCCCCCTCTCTGCATTTACTAACGTCATGTTCGTAGTTTGAAATTAGAGTATTTACACCACAGAAATAGGCAAGTGATACAAACGAGGGCTTAGCTTTTTGTTTTGTTGACAGTCCAAACTTAGAAAGTAATGCAGAAAATGACCAGGCGCAGTGGCTCACACCTGTAATCCCAGAACTTTGGGAGGCCAAGGTGGGCAGATTGCCTGAGGTCAGGAGTTTGAGACCAGCCTGGCCAATATGGTGAAACCCTGTCTCTACTAAAAATACAAAAATTAGCTGGGCATGGTGGCTCATGCCGGTAGTCCCAGCTACTTGGGAGGCTGAGGCAGGAGAATCACTTAAACTTGGGAGACAGAGACAGAGACTGCAGTGAACTGAGATCGCACCACTGCACTCCAGCTTGGGCAACAGAGCAAGACTCTGTCTCAAATGAAAACAAAAAGGCTGGGCATGGTGGCTCACACCTGTAATCCCAGCACTTTGGGAGGCCTGAGGCAGGGGGATCACCAGGTCAGGAGACCGAGATGATCCTGGCTAACATAGTGAAACCCCGTCTCAACTAAAAATACAAAAAATTAGCTGGGCGTGGTGGCACGCGCCCATAGTCCCAGCTACTCGGTAGGCTGAGGTAGGAGAATTGCTTGAACCTGGGAGGCGGAGGTTGCAGTGAGCTGAGATCGCACCACTGCACTCCAGCCTGGGCAACAAAATGAAACGCTGTCTCAAAAAAAAAAAAAAAAAAAAAAAAAGAACAAAGAAAAAAAGAAATGCAGAATATGTTAATAACACAGATTAAACTTATATGTGCTTGTAGACTGTTTGCTTTAGCGATAGGATCTTAATCAGTCTCCCAGATTGGAGTGCAGCGGCGTGATCATAGTTCACTGCAGCCTCTGACTCCTAGACTCAAACGATCCTCCTTCCCCAGTCTTCCAAGTAGCTAGGACTTACAGGCATGTACCGCCATGCCTGGTTAATTTTTAAAATATTTTTTGTAGAGATGGGGTCTTGCTACATTGCCCAGGCTGGTTTCGAACTCCTGGCCTCAAGTGATCCCCGCCTCCCAAAATGCTGGTATTACAGGTGTGAGCCACTGCACCTGGCCTGTATGTTGTGTCATTGCAAGTGAATAGCATAAAAATTTGAGAAAATGTTCTTCCTGTACTCAAAACTTATTATGCAATTCAACAAAAAAGTTGCTCACATCATTGCTGAATGAGTGAAGTTCTGAAATGCAATTTCATTGTTTCACTTTCAGCTTACCCTTTAACACGTAAATGAAAACACCAACCAATATTCATGCCTGAACTACATTTACTAACTACATTTACTCATCAATTTTAACCAGATTGGCTACTAATACCAGAATTTGGCAAAAATCCATGAAAGCATTTTATGAGAATCAATTGACTCTATGGAATCTACAATAAAAGGCTATCGTGCATTTTACTATTGTTTTAAAATTGTGTGCTAGGCCAGGCACGGTGGCTCACATCTGTAATCCCAGCACTTTGGGAGGCTGAGGCAGGAGGATCATGTGAGGCCAAGAGTTTGAGACCAGCCTGGGCAACATAGTGAGACCCTGTCTCTACAAAAAAGCAAAAATAAAAAACTGGCCAGGCATGGTGGCACATGCCTGTGGTCCCAGCTACTCAGGAGGCTGAAGTGGGAGGATCACTTGAGCCTAGAAGGTCGAGGCTGCAGTGAGCCCTGATTGCACCACTGCACTCTAGCCTAGGCAACAGAGGGAGACCCTGTCTCAAAAAAAAAAAAAAAAAAAAAATGTGTGCTACACATCTGTTATATCAATAAAGTTTATAATAAACTTAACTTATGCACACATGCACACATATAATGCACACACCTTTTTCCCCCAGAGTGCTGAGACTAGACCACGGTCATTGGGTGGTTTGGACGGAGCAGAAGAAGCAGGGTACCTGAGGAGCTAAAACTGGAGATGAAGCTCAGAGTCTGAATGCCAGGCTCAGAGAGGGAGATAATTTGCTCTGAGATACACAGACAGGAAGTGGCAGACCTGAGTTAATCAGAGGGTTGCTAAGGGGCCCTCCCTCTGTCCTGGGTCCTCTGCTTCCCCCTCTCTGCTAGGGCTCCAGCCCACCTGTCTTAGAGGCAAACTGGGGGTTGCTTGGGTGTGGAAAGTTAGCCCAGCCCAGCACTGGAATCCCACAGCAGAGTCATTTGTCAGGTCTCTGAGTGCCAATTAGTAGGGCATGAGCCTGATTACTCATTGTGGCATGGCAGATTTCAGGGAATTAATCAGGCCAGAGGCAGTGGCAGGGAGGGGGAGGATGAGAAGAGGAGGAGAGAGGACAGGATGGGTGCTGAGTGGTGGTGGTCCTGGGCAATCAGTCCTTATAAGTGACCATAGGGCTGGCCTGGGGAGGATGCTCCTGGGAGATGCCAGTTACGGGAGGGATTTTCTAGGGACCAGGAGGGCCTGCCCACCCTTTCCTGAAAAGATGCCACTGGTGTGTACATTATTACCGTGGCTAGGAAAATGACCATAGGCCTGGAGTCTCTATGGTTCTCTGCTAGGGGGCTCTGCCTCCCATGCCTGAGGGTCACGTGTTGGCAGGGGGTTGGGAGATGGGGGCCAGGTAGGGTGGGAGGGGGCACTCTAGGGACAGCTGAGCAGAGTAAATGATGTCCCAAGCCCTGCCCCTCCTCCTTGGCCCTGGCTTACCTTGGAGAGTGTCAGGAACTGTCTTCTGCCTGCTGAGGCTGGGCTGGCTCCTCAGGGTAGGTAGGTCCCATGAGACTCCATCTTGAAGGTGTCATTGTAGAAGCTAGGCAGAGAGTCTCAGCTCATGCCAATATGCTCACCTTTTAAAGATGTGTTTCATGGCCGGGTGTGGTGGTTCATGCCTGTAATCCCAGCACTTTGGGAGGCTAAGGCAGGAGGATCATTTGAGCTCAGTAGTTCAAGACCAGCCTGGGCAACATAGTGAGACCTCCATTTCTACAAAAGATTTGAAAAATTAGCTAGGTGTGGTGGTGCATGCCTATAGTCCCATTTACTTAGGATGAAGTGGGAGGATTGCTTGAGCCTGGGAGGTCAAAGCTGCAGTCAGCTATGATCACACCACAGCAATCCAGCCTGGGCAACAGAGCAAGACCCTGTCTCAAAACAAACAAACAAACAAACAAACAAACCCAAAAAATGTGTTTCCACAAGAATTGCAAGGAGCCTTTCTGGGGGCTTTATAGAAATTATAAAAAATGGTTCTCACTCTGGGCTGACCCGTTAGGAAAAAGCCCCATTCTGGGGACAATAATTTGTCCCCAGAAAAGAAAGGCAACTCTTTCTCTAGGCTGTTGAAGGCCCTTAAGACAAGCCTAGGCTAGTGGGCCTCGAGCTAAATTTCAGACGCATTTCACTCCCAATGCCACTCCCTCAACCGGGTGTCCCTGGGCAGGGCACAACCTGAACAACGGTGCCTTGCAGGCCTGTTCCCATCTTCAGACCTCCGCGGATTTCCTGGGCCCCCTGTGGCACTATGGGAAGAGCACGTGCTCTGGAATCAACCAGCACTGGGCCCAAATCCCAGCCCTGCTTCTAGCTCTGAGTGAGCCCTCCCACTCCCCTCTCTGGGCCTCAGTTTCCTCAGCTTTAGAATGGGGATAATGATCCCAGGATTCAGGGCCAATTAAAGAAGATCACATGTGCAGGTACCTACAGCTCCTCATAAGTTCTCAATACACTATTTGGAGTTTGTTTTGAGACAGGGTCTCACTCTGTCACCCAGGCTGCAGTGCCGTGGTGTGATCATAGCTCACTGCAGCCTCAAACTCCTGGGCTCAAGCAATCCTCCTGCCTCAGCCTCCTGAGAAGCTGGGACTACAGGCGCACACCACTATGTCCAGCTAATTTTTTATTTTGTGTAGAGATGAGGTCTTGCTTTATTGTCCAGACTGGTCTTGAACTCTTGGTCCTAAGTGATCCTCCCATCTCAGCCTCCCAAAGCAGTGAGATTACAGGCGTGAGCCACTGCGCCTGACCTCAGTACACTCTTGGACCTTTATTTCCTGGTACCAGCCCAGATCAAGGCTGCACCCTTCTAAGAACCAGGTCTGCCCATCTCCCTCGCTGTGGCAAAGGAAGAACCCAGCCAGGTTGGGACCCGATGACGCTTGAGGCTGGTAGATGACCTGAGGACTGGGCCCGGAGTCTGGGGTTAGGGCAGCACAGGACAGGAGGGTCAGACCCACCCCTCAGGGCAGTGACTGCTGGCTTCTTGGGGTCCTGGGTCCCTTTGGGTACTTGAGAGAAGCTATGGACTCTCTACCTAGAAAAATGCATCTATACACTTAATATTGCCTATTGTTTCAGGGGTTCATGAGCACAGTAAAATCCAGCCATGGACCCGCAAGAATGCCACTCTAGAAGCATCAGGCTCTGCTCTCCCACATGGGGGCCATTAGCACACTGGATTGTTCCAAGACAAGGAAAGAAAACAAAGGCAGAAAGGAGACTGGCAACTATAATACTAACCTGACTTTACATGCGTTACCTCATCTAAGGCTCTCAGCAACCTCATGGAGCAGTGACTATTTCCACATTCCAGATGAGGACATGGAGAACCAGAGAGGCTTGGAGACTTGTTCAAGGTCACACAGCTAACCAGCGACAAGCCAGGACTTGAGTCTTGATGATCTGATTTCAAAGCTCTTTCTACTAGGTTTGGCTGAGGCCTTTTCCTGGTGGGCAGATGCCCTGGTTAGGCCTTTCCAGGGAGGAAGAAGGGAGTGAAAGACTTGGTTTCTCTGGTCCAATCCTGGATACTAGGAACGTTAACTGCCCTGTGCCCATTGCCTCCCACGCCCTTCTGTTGCTCCCAGGGCTGCTAGAGTCTTATTTGCCACTGCTGCTGCCACCCGAAGACACCCATCCTCCAACCTCCAGATGATCCAAGCATGGTCCCTGGATCAAGTCAGATCAAATTATTCCTTCCCCAGGAGAACTGCCCACCCAGTGCCACAAACTGATGGAGCCCTTGCTGGTTGTTGAGGGTTGACATGAGAAAGAACCACATGTAGAATGCAAAACAGCAATAAAGAAACTGAACCATGATGTTGTTCAGGGTCGTTCTATGTCACATGGAGGCTCAAATGGTCCAGGGGACATATCCCTCTCAGGATTCAGCATGGAGAACAGTCTCTCTCTCTGGAAAAGCCTAGACTTTATTATACTTTCCTTAAACGTTGCTTTTGGAAGACCATGAGAACTAAGAAAACAAACTCCTTTGCCTTTTTGCCATGGCTGCTAGGAAGCTCAGGACCAGGTTTAGATTTCAATTGCCATTATTGCCTTAACCTAGATTTTCTGATATAATTTGACTTTTTCTATACTGATAGGAAAAAACATTCTTTTTTTAATGTGGCTTTTAAACAATTTTAAGGGAATATGTTGACCTTGCAAGACTATGAAAAACAAAGACAGGGCCGTCAGAGAATAGAGTCTTTTTCTGCATATTCCCCATTCCTCCATCTAATAGTATAGTCCTTTTCCCTACCTCATTCCCTCTGATGTGAGAGCCTGGATACCGCTCTGCTCCCAACTCTCTTTAAACTTAACTCTTGTATTTTATTTCTAATTTTTTTTTTTTCCAGACGGAGTCCGCTCTGTCACCCAGGTTGGAGTGCAGTGGCGCGATCTCGGCTCACTGCAAACTCTGCCTCCTGCCATTCTCTTGCCTGAGTCTCCTGAGCAGCTGGGACTACCTCAGCTGCTCCTGCCTCATGCCATTCTCCTGCCTCAGCCTCCTGAGCAGCTGGGACTACAGGTGCCCGCCACCAACGCCAGGCTAATTTTTTTGTATTTTTAGAAGAGACAGGGTTTCACTGTGTTAGCCAGGATAGTCTTGATCTCCTGACCTTGTGATCCGCCCACCTCGGCCTCCCAAAGTGCTGGGATTACAGGTGTGAGCCACCGCGCCCGGCCTTCTATTTCTCATTTTAATGGCGTAACTAGGCAGGGATTTTTAAAATATCAACTACTTCAAATCATATTTTTGGAAGCAACACAGGTAGCTATATAAAACACTATAAACTGGGTGCAGCGGCTCATGCTTGTAATCCCAGAACTTTGGGAGGCTGAGGTGGGCAGATCACTTGAGGTCAGGAGTTTGAGACCAGCCTGGCCAACATGTTGAAACTAAATATACAAAATTACTCTACTAAAAATACAAAATTAGCCGGGCCTGGTAGTGCACGCCTGTAAATCCCAGCTACTCGGGAGGCTGAGACACGAGAATCACTTGAGCCTGAGAGGTGGAGCTTGCAGTGAGCCGAGATCGCGCAACTACACCCCAGCCTGGGCAACAGAGCAAGACTCCATCTCAAAAAGAAAAGAAAAAAAAAGAAAAAGAAAAAACCAGTACAGATTTTTAAATGCACACACATATACACATGCGCATCTGGTCTGAACACCGCTTGGCTCTTTGTTTCCAGGGACTCTGTTCTATTTCAGCTGGGAGCATTCTGCAGCCTGGTGCTGGATGAAAAGATATAGCAAGTCCTGTAATGTTGCCTCTCTCTTCCCCAGGTCACTGAAGATCTTTGTCACCTTCCCACTGACCCAGTGGGGCCCAGCAAAGGGAATGAGAAGTGATGATAAGCCTACAGACCTAGGGCCATTGTGAGGAATCCGGGGAGTAAAGAGTCTTAGATCTCAGCTCCAATTCCAGCTCCATCATTTTTTCCTGCTGGGGGACTTTGTCCAAGTTTCTTGACTTCTCTGGTCTTCAGTTTCTTCCTTTGAATAATGGGGAGAAATAATAATGCCTACCACATAGACTGTTGTGAGGATGGCAGAGCATGCAAAGTGCCTGCCATGAGTTAGGGTATAATAAATGGTCACTACTTTCACTGCCTCTGTCAGCAGTGACCAATTAACTCAAGCCCTAACTCTGGAAGCTTGTGGGTAATAGAAGCGGGGGGTATTCTTAGTACTAAAAAAGAAAACCATCCAAACCAGAAGTCAGGGGCCAGGCACAGTGGCTCACGCCTGTAACCCCAGCACTTTGGGAGGCCAAGGCGGGCAGATCACCTGAGGTCAGGAGTTCGAGACCAGCCTGGCCAACATGGCAAAACCCCATCTCTACTAAAAATACAAAAATGAGCCAGGCCTGATGACACACACCTGTAGTCCCAGATACTCAGGAGGCTGAGGTAGGAGAATTGCTTGAACCTGGAAGATGGAGGTTGCAGTGAGCCGAGATCACACAACTACATCCCATTCTGGGTGACAGAGCAAGACTCCATTTCAACACAATAGCAACAAATACCTGGAAGTCAACATCTACCAACCGATTCACCTTCCAATCTACCAATTCATCCATCCATCCTACTGTCTGTCTGCCCGTCCGTCCATCCATCCATCCATCCATCCATCCATCCATCCATTTATCTACCTGTCAACCCATCTGTGTATCCAGTCATCTGCCTATCAACTCATTTATCCATCCATTCATTCACCTACCAACCCAACTATTTATCCATTCATCCACCTGCCAACTCACCCATTCATCCGTCCATCTACCAACCACACAGAACAGACACCTTCTATCTGTTCATCTTTCCATGTTTCTATCTACCCATTTACATAACCATCCACTTATCCATCCATCCATCCATCCATCCATCCATCCATCCATCCATCCATCCATCCATCCATCCATCCATCCATTCATCCATCCATCTATCCATCCATCCATTCACCCTTTCACTCACCCATCCATCCATCTATCTATCCTTCCACCTATCCAACAACTTTTCCTTGGCACCTTTTCTGTACTAATTTCTAGACAGGAAGAGGAGGATAAAACATGATCTTTGCCCTTAAGAGCTCCTGGTTTGATGATTTTCTCATATGTGTCCTTTACCTGCTCCTCCTCCCCTGCCCCCAGACCAGGGTTCCAGGAAAAAAAAAATGTGGGAAATGTTGCCCATTAGACCTTCCTCTAAGTGATTCACTACTCACATTATTAGCACATTAAAAGATTTGGGCCAGGCATGGTGGCTCACACCTATAATTTCAACTGTTTGGGAGGCCAAGACTGGATGATCGTTTGAGGCCAGGAGTTCAAGACCAACAAGACCACCCCCTCATCTCTGGAAAAAAAAAAAAAAAAAATTAACTGGGCATGGTGATGCATGCCTGTAGTCTTAGCTACTTGAGAGCTGAGGCAAGAGGATTCCTTGAGCCTGGGAGGTCAATGCTGCAGTAAGCTCTGATTGCAGAACAGCACTCAGCCTGGGCAACAGAGCAAGATGCTATCTTCCAAAAAAAAAAGTCTGACCAGTCAATGCAGTCAAAATCTCTTTCTAATCCTTTTCCACCATTACTCAAATGACTTGCCTCCAAAATCTATTTTGAGGGTATTGCCTATTAAAATGCCATGGAATAAGATTGCCTTAGAACAGATTTTTGGTAATTACTGGTGAACCAAGGAAGAAAGAGCCAAGTGTCATTTAAAAAGCACACAGTGGCACTGGATCATGACTCAAGGTATGAAACAAATATCCATGAGTCTACACTAATAAAAATAAATGATTGAATAAACAAAGAAGAGAACATACAAATCTCCTTTGCAGAATAATTCTGAATAATTTATGTAAATACTCTGCCCTCAAGGAGGTGCTGCGTAACTTCCCACTCCTGAAGTTTCGGATGCATTTAGTGACTTCCTTCTAAAGAGTACAATATGGAAAGGAGGAAACATAAAAGTAACATTACAGGCTTATACCTGTAATCTCAGCACTTTGGGAGGCTGAGGTGGGGGGACTGCTTGAGCCTGGGAGGTTGAGGCTGCCATGAGTTGTGATCATGCCACTGCTCTCCAGAGTAATATGACAGTGGAAAAGACTGACAAACACTAGCTCAGCCTCATGATAAATGTTAAGATCAACAGTGATAGGTCTTGGCCGGCCGCGGTGGCTCAAGCCTGTAATCCCAGCACTTTCGGAGGCCGAGACGGGCGGATCACGAGGTCAGGAGATCGAGACCATCCTGGCTAACACGGTGAAACTCCGTCTCTACTAAAAATACAAAAAACTAGCCAGACAAGGTGGCGGGCGCCTGTAGTCCCAGCTACTCGGGAGGCTGAGGCAGGAGAATGGCGTAAACCTGGGAGGCAGAGCTTGCAGTGAGCTGAGATCCGGCCACTGCACTCCAGCCTGGGCGACAGAGTGAGACTCTGTCTCAAAAAA
>NC_037679.1:68669292-68716347 GCF_003255815.1 Theropithecus gelada | reverse complement strand
AAAAAAAAAAAAAAAAAAAAAAAAACACAAAAAAAACCAGTGATAGGTCATTTTTTTTTTTTTTTTTTTTTGATCTTGGAAGTCTGCTGAGAGTGGGGTTATTGGCACCAAACTCTGAAGAACTGGTAGAATGTGGATGGGGTTGGGAGCTGGGGATCAGCTTCCTCCAAAGCAGATAGGTTTCTCCTTCTATCCTTTTCTTTCTTCTTCTTTTTTTTTTTTTTTCCAGACAGAATCTTGCTCTGTCTCCCAAGCTGGAGTACAGTGGTATAGTCTCAGGTTACCGCAATCTCCACCTCCTGGGTTTGAGTGATCCTGGTGCCTCAGCCTCCCGAGTAGCTGGGACCACAGGTGTGCGCCACCACACCCAGCTAATTTTTGTATTTTTAGTAGAGACGTGGTTTTGCCATGTTGGCCAGGCTGATCTCAAACTCCTGGGGTCAAGGGATCCTCCCACCTCAGTCTCCCAAAGTGCTAAGATTACAGGTGTGAGCAACTACACGCGGCCCCTCATTCTATCCTTGACTCTTACCTATCCTTTGGTTCCAGATCAGGATAAAGGTCTGGGAGGAGATAGAGACCTCACAGACAGGTTCCTGGCTTCCCACCCCAGCTATGGCCCAGGCTTGCTCTCTATCTGCCGGGGTCTCTGGGCTAAGTAATCGCTAATTCCTTCCTGGTGAAGCACCTGTATCTGTAAGCAAATGAGCTGGCAGGTGGTGGCCCAGATAAAATATGACCTGCTCAGCGGGGGATTTGTTTACCAGTCGGGAAGCAGCCCATCCTGCTGCCTGCAGCCTGGAGGCCTCCCAGATGAAGCATAAATCACTGGTGTCCACTGGGCAGGTGGGAGGGCAGGAAGCACCCGGAAGAATGAATGCTCTCCTGCTCAGTCTCCAGACACAGCCCTATGGACACCTTTCTCCATGGCTTGTGGAAAAAAACCAGGACTGAAAATTAGGACACAAGGGGAATTCATCCTGGCTCCACCACAGACGTACTGTGGAACTTTGAGGAAGTTCCTTTCCCCCTCTGGGCCTTAGTTTTCAACTCTCTCAAACAGGACTACTTGTTCCTTTTTCTTCATAGGTTTGTTACAAAGAATCATAGGATAAACTGTATGGAAACATTTAACAATTGTTATTATCTCAATTATTACCATGTCGTTACTATGTTGCTCCCATGGAAACCCCATTAAGTAGAGCTCAGGGGCTGGTAACTTTCCGGTGGGCTGGCAGCTTTAGAGAATTACCTTCAAGGCTATAGATTCTATTGTCAGAAAACTGATCAAAGAATTTTCCAAAGAAGCAACATGATATATGGAAAAGCCCAGGTTCTGAAGGCATCAGACCTTGGTTTGAATCCGACATCTGCCACTTATTAGCTGAAGGGACTTGGAGAAGCGACCTTTCCCCTCTGAGCCTCAGTAAAGCAAGGTGAATATAATTGTTTAGCTGTTGTTATGAGGTTTAAATAAGATTACATTCTAGAGCACCTGGCACATAAGTAGCTGCCTGATAAAGGTTAGTTTGTCCCTCACAGAAAGTTTGCTGCTGAACTAGGTTTATAAATCAGATTTCCTAACTTTTTACTCAGTTCTTTGCTAAGACCTCAGAAAGCCTTGGAGAATCGCCAGGTCTCTGTGAGTTGAATCATTTCCCCCACCCCTAGTCCCCCACCAGGAGGCTTATGCAACCTGGACCTGGAAGAAGACCCCTTGGGAAGTGCTCTATCCCGGGGGCTGCGGGGACTGCATGATGAAGACAGAGCCATTTGCTAATACCATGTGGCTGCTGTGACAGTCTGTTAATGCCATTTACAACGTGCTGTAATTATGTCTCACACATGCTGGCGGCCCAGCCAGCAGGAACGCTCCCTAGGAGGGGCCTAGGAAAGATTCCTTTAGCAGGATTGGGGGCTGGGCTTCCACAGGAGTGTGAGGACTGGGGGGCTGGCGGCCACTGTGAAGGGGAAAATAATCTTCCCCTCGATCTAGCAGAACCCAGAGAGGAAGGTGTCACGCATACCACTGTCTTCATGAAGGCCTCCTGGGGTTGTGCACTGTACAGCCTGCCCCGCCCTACTTGGCTGCTCTAGGCATCTGAGAAAGAGTTCACCCCTGCTTAGACCTGGGCTTTCCACCCTGAATTGCTATGAAACTTTGGACAAGCCATGGCCCCTACCTGGGCCTCAGTATTCCCTTCTATAAAATAGGGATATGGGGAAAGATGAGAGAAATGTACTAGAGCAGTAGTTCTCAGCATTTTCTGTAGCATCTTCCTAGAAAAATGCCCATACATCCATCAAAATGTAGCCTGATTTTCAGGGGCCTCATGGGCCACCAAAGTCCATCATGAAGCTCCAAGGACCCCAGGTCAAGAATCTTAGTCTAGATAATTTTATGGCATTATTACGAATATGTTTCAGCCTATTTCTTCATCTGGATTCTGAAGTTGCTGTCTGCCAGATGTTGCTGCCATGTTGTTGGGGGCAAAGGTATTCACGACAGTTATCTGCTCATCCTGGATTGGGCTCCTTATCATAAAGTGCCCAGGTTCGTCTCTTAATGCTTTTTGCCCTGGATTTTATGGGCCAGCTAATTTCTGGCCTATTAAACTGGGCTGTCCAAACTCTGGCATTCCAGGATCCTTGATAATTGGTGATGGTCAAGATTCTTGAGGTCTGCTCAAAACAGCCCAGCCTGGGAATCAGAGAGGTCTAAGGAAGACTCTCTCTATACTTCCTTGTTGGCAAACCATTCAGCTTCCCTAAGCCTCAGTTTCCCCTTCTAGGAAATGTGTTGCCATTAGGGTTAAATGCATGGCTGTCCCTCAGGTGCCTAGCACAGAGTAAGCACTCAATACATGCTAATTTTTCTGCCACCTTCACCACCCTCCTTCACCCCCCTCCACACTGAGCTCACATTTTTCTTTCCCTTTCCTGGAGGGAGCTGAAAAGGAGTCTTGGGGAAAAGCTCTCAGGAATGGGGAAGCCTATTTCCAAGTCATTAGTCCCCCAGTGTCGGGCTGCAGGATGGATTTTGATCAAGAGCGGGGTGACATTTGGCAAAAGTTGCTGATGAGGGATTGAATGATTAATCGTCATGACAACCGGGCTGGAGTAATGACAGGGATGCAATGGCGCCCGAGTTAAACACAAAGCGGCCCTGCGAGCCGGGGCGGTAAATTACTAGGCATGTCACTGCTGTGCTTTTGGAGAAAGCGGCCGTGCGTTCCTAATGAGAGGTTAACTGTGTCCCCAAAGTAATTACAGCCGATTGAAGAGGTGGCTGGTAATTAGAGGATTAGCGGTGATGAGGCTCACCTGCATGGTTGCCATAGTGATGCAGAGTGGGTGGGGTGGGGAGGCAAGGAGGGTCCAGACCCTTCCCCAAGGCAGGTGGCAGAGGCCTCTCTGATTGCGTCAGCCTTGGTATCTGCCGCTGATGGGACAGGCCCTGGAGAACTAGTGGGCAAACTCTAAGGCTCTGCCTCCATGGCTGGGCCTCAGTCTCCCAATCTGTAAAAAAGGGCTTGAACCCATTCAAGAACATGGAATATCAAAGCTGGAAATCTGGAATGTGCCGGCAGAATCCAAACAGTCTTAATTTGCTATCCTCCCCCAAGCCTGACATTGCCAGAACCCAGGAAATCACATACAAATTCCACGTCTTGGCTAAGTGACTCAGATCAAGGATCTGGGTGTGAGTTCAGTTCCTTCACCTCTAAAATGGGGATAATAATGGTTCCCACTTCAAAGCATTGTTTGGAGAATAAAATGAAATCACAAGTGCAGAGCATCTAGGACAGCACTTACCCCACTGCAAAAGCTCCGGAAATATTAGTGGCTACAATCACCTGTGCAATGCCCTCCCTCTCTTCTCCACTGACCTGCGGTAGCTGGGAGCAGGGAGGGGATGGGAACTCAGCCTTTTCTTGGGGAATGAGCTGAGCCCTATACCATGTGTGATAGATGACAGGGAACTCCAGGGAAAGGAACTAGGCACCCACTTTTTGCTCACTTGCTGTGCTTCCTCAGTTGAGTCTCATTGCCTCTCTGAGCCTTCTAGTCCTGAGAACTCTGTTGGGAGAAAGAAATGGCATGCTGGATTTGTAGAGCAATTACAATGTGCCTGATCCTCACTAGGCACTTCATAGCTATGATTTAACTCAATCCTCCACATAACTCATAAAACACTATTTTGCCTTCTTTTTTTTTTTTTTTTTTTTTTTTTAAGACACAGGGTCGCACTCTGTCTGCCAGGCTGGAGTGCAGTGGTGTAATCATAGCTCACTGTAACCTAGAACTCCTGGGCTCAAGCAATCCTCCTGCCTCAGCCTCCAGAGTAGCTGAGACCATAGGTGTGCACCACCGCGCCGGCTACTTTTTAAATGTTTTTTGTAGAGATGAAGTCTCACTGTGTTGCCCAGGCTGGTCTCAAATGCTTGGCCTAGAGCAATCCTATCTCCTCCCAAAATACAATGATTACCTGCATGAGCCACTGTGCCTGGTCTATTTTGCCGATTTTTGAGAGGTGGCTCAGAGAGGTGAAGTGACTGGCCCAGAGGCACACAGCTGGAGCATGAGAGAGTTAAGACTTGAACCCAGGTCGGTCTAAATGCTTCACACTTTCTACCATACCAGGGGCCTCTTTTTGTTCCAGGAAGCCAGGTCCACCACTTCTATCTACGGAGGTGGGCAGCCCCTCCATGGGCGGAGTTTGAGAGAGGGGTCTTCCTGGGATTGGTCAGGGTTTTTATGACCTCACAAAGCCTGGGTAGTCTGTACTGACTGAGTAGGCGGCTGTCCTGGCCGCTGGTGGAGTCTCCTCAGGGTCTGGTGTGAGATGGTTGGGTTTGGGGGGACGACAGTGAAATCCCCCAACCAGTTCCTGACTTGGTTGCTGGCGACGCCTGGAGTCCAGGCACAGCCCTCAGCGAAGCCGCCAAAAGCAGTGGCTTAATTATTCCATCCATAAATGATAAGCCCTGTTCATTTCCAGTCTTCATGACAAATTTATGGCCTTATTTAATGTGCTCACTGCCCAAACTTCCCCGGCATCGCAAGAAAATGGGGGCCCCTTTCCGGAGGGCGCAGGGTGGTTCTTGCTACAGCAGCCTCTAGGCTAGGCACCTCTTCCTACTTCCCCACCCGCCAAACCCAGGAGCAATCAAGGCCTCTGATCCCAGGTCGGCCCTACCTGTTGCAGTTTGCAAACCCATTTTCTCTGCTTGACTTCACTGAGGAGACACAGGAGCATCAAAGTTAAGGGCAGAGCCTCTGGAGTCAAGAGGACCCAGGTTCAAGTTCCAACTCTGTTATTTCTGACCTGTGTGTCCTTGAACACGTTCCTTGCCTCAGCTTCCTACATATGAGGCTGAGATGAAACAGGTGGGAAGTGCTTCTACGTAGTGAGTACTCAATACAGGGTAGTGCCTATTCCTGTTATGGTGTCTTCACGCACAATGCATTTGATTTAATTTGTGTCTGTGTGTGTGGTGAGGAGCACTGCTTAGGACTTGGTGACCTTGAGATGGGTCACATCTTGAAGTAGGACACTCAGACTGAGCCAACATGTCCAGCTTCTGCTCTGTGCAGAAAAGGCTGCAAAAACACTGGCTGCAGGCCAGGCACAGTGGCTCACACCTGTAATCCCAGCAGTTTGGGAGGCCGAGGCAGGTGGATCACCTGATGTCAGGAGATTGAGACCATCTTGGCCAACATGGTGAAACCCCATCTCTACTAAAAATACAAAAAAAAAAAAAAAAGCTGGGCATGGTGGAGTGCGCCTGTAGTCCCAGCTACTCTGGAGGCTGAGGCAGGAGAATCGCTTGAACCCAGGAGGCAGAGGTTGCAGTGAGCTGAGATCGCGCCACTGCACTCCAGCCTGGGTGACAGAGTGAGACTCTGTCTGAAAAAAAAAACAAACTGCTGGCTGCAGAAGCCCAGCCCCAGGTACCCAGGAGTCTAGGTTCCAATGTCCGTCCCACCTCCAGCTCTGGGCTGGCCTTGGTGACTCTTGCCTCAACCAGGGCCTCAATTTCCTCATCTGTCACTGGTTCCACCAGCACAACTCTTAGAGTTGCCACAGGCCAGAGATTCCAGCACAGGCAAAGAACAGCAGAATCAACTCTTGGGGGCCAGTTTCTGGAACCTACACAAGGGCCCCCCAGTCTAGATGACTGACAAACTCTAAGAGATTGGGGGATGAAAACCACAGACTCACAGGACCTTGGAGTTGGTGGGGGTCTCAGAGAGCACTCCTTCCAGCCTGAGACTTCACAAATGAAGAAGCTCATCACAGCTGCCATGTATTAACTGCTTACTGTATACTAGGCACCACGATCAGAATTACCAAACATTGTCTATTCAGTCCTCAACATAATTAAACATGGACCAGGTGCGGCTCGTCGTATTTTACAAAGAAGATGGAGGCTCAGAGAGGTAGGAGACTCAGGCAAGATCACATAGCACCGTCTCCTCCAAGTCCTGGCACTTCCCATGTGGCTGCATCCCATGTGTTTGCATACGCATGCACGCATTCCCTTGTAGGCACATGTTTGTGTGAAGGTGCCCGTGCACATGTGAGCATGTAATTTGCATACTCATTTGCATGACAGTGCAGTCACTTCCGTCCACAAACAGCCCCCAGCAGGGCCCAGCCTGGCCAGGAAATATATATGCTCACCCCTACACTGTCTATCCCTCCACCAGTAGCTATCCATTGGCGGTTCAGTTTCTCAAGGTAATTTCTAACATTACCCCCATGGCCTAGATCATGAAACTGAGTCTTAGAATTGTGGGGCCAGGGTCATGCTGCTGGCAAGTGGCAGAGCCATGGTCTGATTCTTAGTCTGGGGACTCCAACTCCAGTGCTCTTTCTATAGTTCCGTCTGGCCTGAAGCCTTGAGGTAGACACAGAGGGGTGAACAGGCAGGAGGGGCTTCGGGAGAAGAGGCTGTGGAGCTTGACCTCAGAAGGGGTTGAAGAAATGAAGAAGCAGAAATGTGGAGGGAGGGACAGTGGGACTCTGTACATGAACTTGGAAGGGTGTGTTTAACCATCCTTTCAACAAAATGACTCAGAGTCTACTACGTTTCAGGAACATAAACAATAACATTAATAATGACATTGCAAATCCATATCCAGTACTTACCACACATTAGGCAAGGCTGTTGCATTAGCTCATTACTTCCTCACAACAATCTTATGAATAAGGTTATCATCCTCATTTTACATAGAGGGAAACAGAGCACAGAGAGGTGAAGTAACTTGCTTAAGATCACACAGCTGGTAAGTGGCAGAGTTGGGATTCAAATGCGAGTCATCTGGGCCCATGGTTCATGGACTCGACCATCACCACTCTTTGACTGGGAGATTGTGGCAAGCTGCTGTGCTGTTCTCAGCATGGTCGGTGCATGCAATGGCGTGTGTGCAGGCTGTACGTGTGTGCACATGTACACATGAGTGTTTGCATGCACATGCGTATGCATTTCATGTATATGCATGTTTGTGTGAAGGTGTTTATGGGTAGGTAAGGAGGTGGGTATGTATATACATAGGTGTGACTGTGTGAGTATGCAATTACTGTGCCTGCCACATATGTATATCTGAGGGTACATGCACAGATCTGTAAGAGGTTGGGAAATTTCATCTCAGGTAGACCCATGCCAGTTGGTCCAAGAGAGCCCCATAAAGGTCAGGGTTACACAAGGAGGGGGTGGATGGGGCTTGGAGTAGGTAGGGCCTAAGAACTAGTATTCCCTGGATCGGGGGGAAGAGGGCTCCCCAGCTGCACCTACCCATCACCCTGGCCTCCAGGAAACATTAATAATAGATCAGCAAATTCCAAATGTAAATAGGGCAATCAGGCCCGAAAACACAGACATTCATCACCCAGATACAAATTATGCTTCTGGCCTTGATGTAATTACCGGAGTTCAGCTCAATGCATTAAGCCACCCCCACCCTGCACTCCTGCACGTTGCTTTGTGCTGGTGTCCTCCCCTGAGGAGGCCCCACCATCTGACCCTACAGGGTCTCTCTGGCCACAGTCAAGGGTCCCCAGCTGTCTTAAACAGCTACAAAGACAGAATACCCCTGAGATGCTTGTGCATTGATGATAGAGCTCCAAAGGTCACTGGGCAGACACCAGACAATGAGTCAGGTGCCTGGCTCTGACTCCAGCTTTGCAATGCCTTGCTGTGTGACCCTAAGCAAGTCACTCACCCTTTCTGAGTCTCAGTTTCCTCTTCTATGACAAGGACATAGCAAGACAGTGTGGTGTTAGAGTCTCTGGGCTTTGGATTCAGAAAGACCTGGGTTCGAATCACAACCTTACCATTTTTGAGTTCAGAGACCTTGGGCAAGTTTCTTTCCCACTCTGAGCCTCAATTTTTTCACCTGTAAAGTGGATATAATAATGTTTATCACCTGGGGTTATAGTGAGAAAAGAATGAAATATTATTTTTTTATTGATGAATTTAACTCATTCACATTTATTGTGATTATATTGTTATCATATATAAAATATATATCAGTATATCAAAATATCTGTATCCATATCTACATTCATATATATCTATAGCCATATCTATCTTTATCTATCTTTTTTAAAATTTTATTTTTAATAGAGATGGGGTCTAGCTATATTGCCCAGGCTGGTCTTGAACTCCTGGCCTCAATTGATCCTCCTGGCTTGCCCTCTCAAACTGTTGGGATTACAGGTATGAGCCACCACACCTTGCCTCAATCTATCTTTTATATATATCTATTATATAATTATGTAACTATATGGCTGGACTCTTTCTTGCCATATTTATTTGTGTTTCCTACTTATCAGGCTTCCTTATATTTCCTTCTTTTCCATGGCTGTTGTATTAGTTACCTATTAGTCTAAAATGTTGTGAGTTAACACAATAAATATTTAGCTTTCATAGTTTCTGTGAGTCAGGAACCTGGGAGTGGCTTAGCTGGGTGGCTTTGGTTTGGTGTCCCTCGTGAAGTTGCAGTTAATGATGTTGGCCAGGACTGCAGCCATCTGAAGGCTTGACTGAGCTTGAGGATCCAATCCTCAAGGTGGCTCCTCAGTTCCTCCCTACGTGGATCTCCCCACAGGGTTGCCTGAGTGTCCTCATGATATGGTGGCCGGCTTCCCCTGGAGCAAATGATCTAAGAGAACACGACAGAGGCTGCAGTGTCTGTAATGACTTAGCCTTGGAAGTCATGAGCTATCACTTCTGGACTTAGAGCCTGGCTACCCTACCTGTCTTGTGTTGAATAATAATGTATGTAAATCACCTAGCCCAGGCACTGGGAGAAATTCATTAATCCCGTGACCCCAGTGCCTAGCACAGTTCTGGCACAAAGACGGCATCAACAATAATGAGTTAGCAAGAAGAGGAATGGTCGCAGCAAAATCTGGTCTCTTCTCCCCAGTGCCATTTCCTAGAGCCCAGTGGGCTAGTAGCTACTTGCAAGCCTGCTTTACTCATTCTTGCTGCTACTCAGGCCTCAGCTCAGGAGCTCTTGCCTTCTCGGAGGCAGAGAGGAAAGTCTAGACCAGAGGCATTTTCTGAGCCTGTCTCTTCCTAACTTTACATTGATCAGTAATTAAACGCAGCCTCCAATTACTATAATGTTTGGCGAAGCACCAAGCTCGTGTAAAACCTTGCAGTAAACATCTGCTTTATAAATTGCCTCTCGGTGCAGTGCACCAGCAGAGTTCTGGGGGTTGGGGAGAGAGAGAAGCAGAGAGCTGGGAAAGGGAGGAGAGAGACAAAGGAGAGGTGAGGGGAGGAGAAGGAGGGTGGGGTGCAGGGCGGGGGAGGCTGTCCTTCCCAGAAGTCGTGAGATGTGAAGAACCTGTTCATCCCTCACTGAGCCCTCCCTGCCCTCCAAGGTGGAGGCCCAGAATGGAACTTAGGGCTGGGGAGTCCTTGTCTCTTTGGGGCTTTGTCAAGAGCTGCACACAAATAGAACACAAATTACTTTTGTGTTGCTTTTTATTTTTCCAAAACCCATAACATCCCACTCACCTGCCATTTACATTTAGAAGGAGAAATGTGAAGATTAATTGGCTAGAGCAGCAGCCCCTGTAGGAAGTGAGATTTTCCCCAGGCTGCAGAGAGAGGTTGGGGGCTATGCCTTTCTATGATGGGCCTGGAGCCTTCTCCTGCTACCACACACACTGTCCCCTGAGCCAGAAATGAGCCTGGGTACCACACTCTGTCTCCTTCAGGTTCTTGCTCACAGAGGCCCAGGTGAGGGGAAGCCCCAGGACTGGAGGTCAGATGGAACTAGGCTGAGGGCCAGTTCAGCTCTTGTGGGTCTTTGGGCAAGTGACTTTGCCTCTCTGAACCTCCGTTTCTGTACCTGTGAAATGGGCATAAAAGCACCCTTGGAGGTTCCGGGAGGATGATGGGAGTCACAGAATGCTGGGTAGCAGAGTGGGGAGGGCAGGAGCTTTGAAGCCAGGCAGGCCTGCTAATTGGAAGAGACATTCTGCCTCTCTGAGCCCCAGGTTTCTGATCTGAAATAAGAAGAGGGTCACCTCAATCGCCTTACAGAAGTTCTACGAGGCTTAAACCGGATGCGGACTGAATACATGCCAGCTCTTATTGTCATTACTATCAGACACACAGAAAATGCTCAATAAATAGAGATGTTCTTCTGTTCCAGGGAGCTAGGACCTTCCAGGGCCTACTGGACACTCCTTGAAGACCAATGTTCTACCCCTTGATGGATGCTTTCTTTCCAGGCACCTGACCTAGGCTTTCTGGTGAAGACAATTTGATTGATCTGCTGTTCCTGCTGCTGGTGCCACTGTCTGCTCTCCAACCTGCCTGTTTGTTCACCCAGGGACAGAGGAGGTTGAGGTCTTCTGGTGTGGAGGGGAGGAGTTGGGGAATGAGTGAGTAGGGGAGGGCGATCTGCTTCCAAACTGCCTGCCTGTCCCCACTTTCCCACCCAACCCCTCTCCCCGACCCAGGGCAGCTGAGAGGAAATGAGGTCACATGTGTTACATGCTTAGCTTGTCACCTTTTTTTTTTTTTTTTTTGAGACAGAGTCTCGCTCTGTCGCCCAGGCTGGAGTGCAGTGGCGCGATCTCGGCTCACTGCAAGCTCCGCCTCCCGGGTTCACGCCATTCTCCTGCCTCAGCCTCCCGAGTAGCTGGGACTACAGGCGCCCACAACCGCGCCCGGCTAATTTTTTGTATTTTTAGTAGAGACGGGGTTTCACCGTGGTCTCGATCTCCTGACCTTGTGATCCGCCCGCCTCGGCCTCCCAAAGTGCTGGGATTACAGGCGTGAGCCACCGCGCCCGGCCACCTTTTTTTTTTGTTGTTGAGGCAGAGTGTCACTCTGTTGCTCAGGCTGGAGTGCAGTGGCACGATCTCGACTCACTGCAACCTCCACCTTCCAGGTTCAAGCGATTCTCCTGTCTCAGCCTACTGAGTAGCTGGGACTACAGGCACCCACCGTGCCTGGCTAATTTTTGTATTTTTAGTAGATATGGGGTTTCACCATGTTGACTGGGCTGGTCTCGAACTCCTGACCTCAAGTGATCCACCCGCCTGGGCCTCCTAAAGCGCTGGGATTACAGGTGTGAGCCACGGCACCTGGCTTAGCTGTTCACTTTTAATACTGATGTTATGATCTGAAATCCTACCTTGGTGGGAGGTGTTGGGGGGTGTGTCTTTCTCCCTTGTTCTGTTCACATCAGCAGGTAAGATGTGTAGCAAGGCAGGTGGGGCTGCCTCCCCCCTCTACTCCCAGGTAAGCTGCAGTGGTGCCTGAGGGGCCACCATTAGAAACCCACTCCTTAGCATGAAGCATGCACAGTTGATCCTCTTTAAAAATGAAAACAGCCCACAGAAGGCGGGTGGAAGGAATCTTTCTCTTTTTCTTTCTTTCTTTTTTTGAGACGGAGTCTCACTCTGTCACCCAGGTTGGAGTTCAGGGGTGTGATCTCGGTTCACTGCCACTTCTGCCTCCCAGGCTTAAGAGAACCTTCTACCTCAGCCTTCCAAGTAGCTGGTACTACAGGTGTGGACCACCATGGCAGGCTAAATTTTAAAATTTCTGTCTATGTTGCCCAGGCTGGTCTTGAACTCCTGGGCTCAGGTGACCCTCCTGCCTCAGCCTTCTGAGTAGCTGAGACCACAAGCATGTGCCACCAGGCTCAGCTAATTTTTAAAATGCCACCATGCCCAGCTAATTATATATTATTATTATTATTATTATTTGTATTTTTGGTAGAGACAGGGTTTCACCATGTTGCCCAGGTTGGTCTCAAACTCCTGAGCTCAGGTGATCCACCTGCTTCGGCCTCCAAAAGTGCTGGGATTACAGGTGTGGGTCACTGCACCCGGCTGAGTCTTTCTTACCTCAGCAAGAAATTATTTGTGAAATGACCTAATCTGAGAGTTAGAGGGGACGTTCAGCCTAGTGCCTGCCTCCTTGTAAGAACTCTGGAGGCTGGGCATGGTGGCTCATACCTGTAATCCAGCACTTTGCAGGGCTGGGGTAGGAGAATAGCTTGAAGCCAGGAGTTCAAGACCAGCCTGGGCAATAAAGTGAGACCCTGTCTCTACAGAAAATTCAAAATCTAGCTGGGTGTGGTGGCATGCACCTGTTGTTGGGAGGATCCCTTGAGCCCAGCAGATGGAGGCTGCAGTGAGCTATGAAGGCACCACTACACTCCAGCCCGGGTGACAGAGTGAGTGAGACCTTGACTCTTAAAAAAAGAACTCAGTAAACATTTGACGAATGAATGAATGCGCGAATGAAGTCTTCCTTCCTTCTGGTGCTGGCATCCCTATTATGATGCTCACGGCACGACAATCAGCTAATTGGGAACACTTTCTCGACACAGGAAGCTCTTACCTGGAGGGCAGCCTGGTCCACTCTAGACAGCCTCATGCACTGGAACATGTTCTACATGTTGAGCTCAAAATCACTTTCCTAAAATGTCTCTGGAGGTTCCTTTGCCCCTACAGGATGGCTCTGAGGTCACTATCCAGAAAATCCTAAATCACAGAGAAGCAGTTGCAAATAAGTTTTATAAAAGCATGCCCTGCCATCTCAGGATGTTTGCCAATGAAACCGACATAGCAGGTGAAGTTTTATTCCGGTAAACCTGTCAGCCTGAGGCAGCACACAGGTGCTCCGATGAGTTAGAATGTGGCAGAATAAGAACACGAGTTCACCCAAACCAGGTGTCAGGCACTGTCTAAATGCTTTCACATGTATTGTGTATTCACTCATCTCCTATTCCCAACTCTCCTGTGAGCTGGGTGCTAGTACACTGAGACTCAGAGAGGGCAAGGGGCTTGCCCCAGACCCCACAGCTGGGGAGTATTTGAGCGCCGACTGTCTTGCTCCAGCGTTTGGGCACCCAAGTCCCACATTAAACCACAAACAATTTGCAACCTCTTACCTGTGAATCCAAATTTCCCTGAGAGTGGAACCATCAGGCAACCAAAACCAAATACAGAAATAAGTTGCATGTAAAATGAGAAATGTTTCAGATGATGGATATGCTAATAACCCTGATATCTGATCACTATACATTATATGTATAGAAACATCACGATATGTACAATTATTATGTGTCAATTGAAAAACTAAACTAAAATACAAAATAAGTTAATACTAAAAAAAAAAAGAAGAAATTTAATGCAGAGATGATAAAAGACAGCAGCTGTCATCCCTAACTCCTGATTTCAAATGTTAATGTCTATCAAAGCACCTTCATTGTTTTTTCCTAACTGGCTTTATGAATAAATGTATTATATCATTTAGCTCTTCTTTGGTTGCAAGTGACAGAAAACCCAGTTGACTAGAGCATAATGGCTCCTGCAAGAAAAACTCCAGAGGGTGGTGCTGGCCTCAGCCATGGTGCGATTCAGGGGCTTTCCTCCGTATCACCAGAGCCGGTTTTTCTCCGTCTCCCTGGTTCACCTTTCCCAGTATTGGCCTCATTTGTAGGCTCTGAGGGTGGCCTCTGGCAGCTCTAGGCTTATCCCACCCCCATCCCAAGCCCAAATCCAGGAAGAAATCAAATCCAGGACCTTCCCGGCTGGGCGCGGTGGCTCACGTCTGTAATCCCAGCACTTTGGAAGGCCAAGGCAGGCAGATCACGAGATCAGGAGTTGGAGACCAGCTTGGTCAATATGGTGAAACCGCGTCTCTACTAAAAAAATTTAAAAAGTTGCCAGGCGTGGTGGTGTGCACCTGTAGTCCCAGCTACTCAGTAGGCTGAGGCAGGAGAATCACTTGAACCCAGGAGGCACAGGTTGCAGTAAGCCAAGATCACACCACTGCACTCCAGCCCAGGTGACAGGGTGACAGAGCAAGACTCCGTCTCAAAAAAAAAAAAAAAAAAAAAAAAAAAAGAAAAAGAAAAAAGAAAAGGACCTTCCCTTTTTTCACACTTTGCATGGAAGTGACAAGACTGACTGGCCCCCACTGGTCATTCTGGTCCCTGAACCTTTCTTTCCCTGTGTCCAGAGGATGCTTTAGGCATTGGGTCCATGTCCACCTCTGATGCTGTGGAGGGGCTTGAGAGTTGGGGGAGGGATAATTCCCCCGAAAGGAAGACCAGAGTATTGTCACCAAAAGAAGGGGACAGGATACAGGACAGAAGGCTGCAAATATCCACTCAGTATGGGTGTCACACTTTGAATGCTGACACAATCTTCTCGTTCCTGTGTTACACATTCTGGGCTTCCCCCTAAGATTTCATTTGTAACTGAATTACATTCCTGAAAACAGTTTGAGAGCCACTGGTCTACAACATTTTAAGTAGCTTTATAGAGCCTGTCGCAGGGATGGGCATTAACTCACTAACTGGGATGGCGTACAAGAGCTTGCCATCTCCCTTGATGGGGTATAATAATCATAATGATAAAGCTGACATTTACTGCAATGCATGCTTGCTCCATACATTCTCTCTCTCTCTCTCTCTCTCCCTTTTGAAATGAAGTTTTCTCAGTTGCCTAGGCTGGAATGCAGTGGTGTGATCAGAACTCACTGCAGCCTTGAACTTCTGGGCTCAAGTGATCCTCTTACCTCAGCCTTCCAAGTAGCTAGGACTACAGGCATGCACCACCATGCCTAGCTAATTCTTTCTTTCTTTCTTTATTTTGTAGAGATGAGATCTCACTATGTTGCCCAGGCTGGTCTTAAACTCCTGGCCTCGAGGGATCTTTCCACCTTGGCCTCCCAAAGTGCTGAGGTAATAGGCATGAGTCACAGCACCTGGCCTGTACATTCTATTAATATCCAATTTTGCTGCAGAGGAAATTGATACTTAGAGGGGCTGAATCAACCAGGTGGTAAAGGAAATGTTGAGAACAAGAACAAGGTCTGCTTGACATCAAAGCCAATATATTTTTGTTAAAAAAGAAATTGTATTATATGGCAGGGCTCAGTGACTCATGCCTGTAATCCCAGCACTTTGGGAGGCTGAGGCAGGTGGATCATCTGAGGTCAGAAGTTCAAGACCAGCTTGGCCAACATGGTGAAACCCTGTCTCTACCAAAAATACAAAAAAATTAGCCAGGCGTGGTGGCGGGCACCTGTAGTCCCAGCTACTCGGGAGGCTGAGGCAGGAGAATGGCGTGAACCTGGGAGGCGGAGCTTACAGTGAGCTGAGATTGCACCACTGCACTCCAGAATGGGCAACAGAGCAAGACTCCATATCAAAACAAAACAAAACAAAACAAAACAAACAAACAAAAAAAAACCCCACAAAAATTAGCTGGGCTTACTGGCATGTGCCTGTAATCCCAGCTACTCAGGAGGCTAAGACAGGAGAATTGCTTGAACCCAGGAGGCAGAGGTTGCAGTGAGCCAAGATCGTGCCACTGTGCTCCAGCTTGGGTGATAGAGCAAGACTCCATCTCAAAAAAAATTGTATTATATTTTTATATTTATAGACATAATGGTTGTAAAAAAATTCAAACAATAGAGAAAGATATAAAGGAAAAAATTAAAGCACTCCCTCCCCTCAAGTTAACATTTTAAAAGATTGAAGCTTCTAAGTTACAAAAGTAATATTGAGCCTGGGAAACACAGTGAGACCCCGTCGTTACAAAAAATAAATAAATTAGCCGGACGTGGTGGCAAGTGCCTGGAGCTCCTACTACGTGGGAGGCTGAGGCTGGAGGATTGCTTGAATCCTGGAGGTTGAGGTTGCAGTGAGCTATGATGGTGCCACTGCACTCCAGCCTGGATGGCAAAGTGAGACCCTGTCTTTAAAAAAAAAAAAGTATAAAAACAAACAAAAAGAATAAAAATAAGTAATACTGTACACAGTAAAAACTAACACAAAAGTAAATGAAACGAAGGTCAAAAGTTGTTCCCCATCCTCAGTTCTGCCATCTCACTCCCCAGAGGGTAGCCGTGTGAATAGATTTTTGTGTAACTCTCTCCACATACTTCTATGTGCATATCAACCACATACATGCTTCCTTTTACATAAATGGTACCATGCTATAAATGGTCTAAATTTGCTTGTTCCACTTCGTCATATTTCATGCACATGCTTCTCTACTGGTTCACATGGAACAACTGTGTTCTTTTTCCTAGATGTACAGTACTCCATTCAAATGGCCATATTGTAATTTACACTTAAGCAGTCCCCTATTGATGGATACTTAGGTTGTTTCCAGTTTTGTGCTTTTTTTTTTCTTCTAAAGGTTGCCATGACCAGCCCTGTACTTTTCTCTTTGCTGTTTGGATGTGTGGAGCCAGCTTCTATGCTGTGCCCACCTTACTCCCCTGCTAGGTTTGACTTTCCTGCCAGTCTCTGCTTTGGGAATGACCCTGGGGCCTGACCACTTGTGGGGAGGGGCATGAAAGGGGCTCCCCTCCTCACGTTCTAGCCTCTGTTCTGTCTTCTTGAAGGCCTGGCTCAGAGCTCTCAGCATCTCTCCATGATGAGATAACTTACATTTTCTGTTATCATTTTTTTCTCTTTTTCAGTAGAAAGGGGCACTTAAAGTGAAATATCTCTTGCCGCACAGTTAACAAGGATTCATAAAAGTGAACTGTTCACCTTGTCTGTTGGCGGGTGGTTGTGAGAAATCAATAGCACACAGAGATCCCCTGCTCTTCACATCTGGTGGTGTCTGTGTGGTGGCATGGACAGGGCAGGAGCCGCCTGGCTTCCTCAAACATGCCGCTGGGAGCCTAGAGGGTTTGCAAACGCTCTGGGCCCAGGTGACAACCCCGGTCAAAGTCAATGCAGAAGAGCTGTCATCTGGTGCAGGAAAAGCAGCCTGGCCCTATGTCTGGACTACTTTCTTCCCCACCTTTGAGAGCTTGGCTTGAATGCCACCTCTTCTGAGAAGCCCTTCCAGACGGAGGCATTCACTCCTTCATTCAATGAGCATGTATGGAGACCCCTGTTCTGTGGCAGACCTGTGACAGGCATACAGAGGTGGCCCAGTCATGACCCCTGCTTTCCACAGGGGGGACAGACAGGGACACAGGGACTTATCACACAGGGTGAAATGGGCTTCAACGGGGATGCTTGGGGACTGTGGGGGTCCAGCAAGGGCCCCAGACCCAGCTTAAGGGGTGTGGGTCCTCAGAGAAGGCTCCCTAGGGGGCCTGGTGTCTATGCTCAGAGCCCAGGGGGCATGGAAAGGTGTGGGGGGTAGGGGGATAGCCAGATGACGTCCAAGAGGAAGGTGATGCCATGCAGACGAAACAGCATATGCAAAGGCCCAGAGGCAAGGGGACAGCGGGCAGGTGCTTCTGGGAGCATTAGAGACTCAGTCCAGCTGGAGCCCACGGTCAGAGAGGAGATGGGGCGCGAAGGTGGCCAGCGGCTGGCCATGGAGCGCCTGAGACTCCACTCAGGACTGGGGACCTAATGTGGGCTGACACCTCTGGACGGTGGTACTTGGGGGTGAGTTTTACTTTCCTCTTTGAAATTATCTCTGATTTCTTGGATGCGAGGGCGATCTGGCTGTGAAGTCTGTCACCCCATCGATCGCCAGGGTTGATTCGGGTGATCTGGCTGGCTAGGTAGGTGTCCCCTTCCTCCCTCACTGCTCCATGTGTGTCCCTCCCGAAGCTGCACACTTGGTCAAAGAGGACAGCAATCCCCGAGAGACGAGGACCAGTCTTCAGTCAAGGGTATACGAGTAGCTGCACTCCCCTGCTCCAAACAAGCT
This sequence comes from Theropithecus gelada, assembly GCF_003255815.1. Lineage (NCBI taxonomy): Eukaryota > Metazoa > Chordata > Mammalia > Primates > Cercopithecidae > Theropithecus > Theropithecus gelada. The sequence continues at coordinate 68,698,157 of NC_037679.1, read as the reverse complement.
CTCAAATTATCTCTAATTTCTCAATTTTTCTATAGTGAATTATGTGTTACCTTTGTAGTAAAAAATTGTAAATAACAATAAAGATTACTGCAGAAGAATAAAGGAGAAGACAAATGAGTAGTAGTAATGATAGTGGTAGCAATAGTAACAGTGGTATTGATAGTAGTGGCAATAGTAGTAATAGCGGTAGTAATCAGTAATAGTAGCAATAGTGGTGATAGTAATAGTAGTAACTGTAGTAGAAACAGCAATTGTGGGAGTAAGAGTAGTAATTGTGGGAGCAATAACAATAGTGGTAGTAATAGTGGTGGTAGCAATGGTGGTACTAGGAATAGTGGTGGTAGTAATAATTGTAATTGTAGTAGTAACAGCAATTGTGACAGTAATAGTTGTAATTGGGGAAGCAATAGCAATAGTGGTAGTAATATTGGCAGTAGTAATTGTGGTAACAGTGGTGGTAGCAACAGTATTAGTGGTATTTGATAGTATGGTAATAATAGTGGTAGTAATTAGTAATAGTAGTAATCGTGGTGGCAGTAAAGGTAGCAATAATGGTGGTAATAATAGTAATAGTGGGGATAGTAATAGTAATTGTAGTAGTAACAGCAAGCATGGTAGTATAGTGGTAATTGTGGGAGCGATAGCAATAGTGGTAGTAATAGGGTGGTAGGAATGGTGGTAATAGTAATAGTGGTGTAGGAATGGTGGTAATGGTAATAGTGGTGGTAGCAATGGTAGTGGTAGGAATGGTAGTAATAGTGGTGTTAGGAATGATGGTAATAGTAATAGTGGTGGTAGGAATGGTGGTAATAGTAATAGTGGTGTAGGAATGGTGGTAATGGTATAGTTGTGGTAGGAATGGTAATAATAGTGGTGTTAGGAATGGTAGTAATAGTGGTGGTAGGAATGGTGGTAATAGTAATAGTGGCAGTAGGAATGGTGGTAATAGTAACAGTGGTGGTAGGAAAGGTGGTAATAGTAATAGGGGTGAAAGGAATGGTGGTAATAGTAATAGTAGTGTAGGAATGGTGGTAATGGTAATAGTGGTGGTAGGAATGGTGGCAATGGTAATAGTGGTGGTAGGAATAGTAGTGGTAGGAATGATAGTAATAGTGGTGGTAGGAATGGTGGTAATAGTAATGGGGTGAAAGGAATGGTGGTAATAGTAATAGTGGTGTAGGAATAGTGGTAATGGTAATAGTGGTGGTAGGAATGGTGGTAATGGTAATAGTGGTGGTAGGAATGGTGGTAATAGTAATAGTGGTGGTAGGAATGGTGGTGATAGTAATAGTGGTGGTAGGAATGGTGGGTAACAGTAACAGTGGTGGTAGTAATAGTGGTGATAGGAATGGTAGTGATAGAAATGATGGTAATAGTAATAATGGTGATAGGAATGGTGGCAATGGTAATAGTGGTGGTAGGAATGGTAGTAATAGTAATAGTGGTGGTAGGAATGGTGGTAATAGTAATAGGGGTGGTAGGAATGGTGGTGATAGTAATAATGGCAGTAGGGGCCGGGCGCGGTGGCTCAAGCCTGTAATCCCAGCACTTTGGGAGGCCAAGACGGGTGGATCACGAGGTCAGGAGATCGAGACCATCCTGGCTAACCCGGTGAAACCCCGTCTCTACTAAAAAATACAAAAAACTAGCCGGGCGAGGTGGCGGGCGCCTGTAGTCCCAGCTACTCGGGAGGCTGAGGCAGGAGAATGGCCTAAACCCGGGAGGCGGAGCTTGCAGTGAGCCGAGAGCCGGCCACTGCACTCCAGCCTGGGCGGCAGAGCAAGACTCCGTCTCAAAAAAAAAAAAAAAAAAATAGTGGCAGTAGGAATGGTGGTACTAGTAATAGTGGTGGTAGGAATAGTGGTGGTAGGAATGGTAGTAATAGTTTGGACTCCACCTTGTAGGTGGCAAGAGCCACTCAAGGGCAGGGAAGGATGAGAGTTTGAGTTGAAGGTGGATTGAGTTGAAGGAGGATGCAGACAGGTAACTAGCGTGGAGGCACGGTCGAGGGTAAACCATCCTGGCTCTGTGTGGTGTGGGCCCCCATGCTAGAGGCCATCTCCTCTTAGATGATTCACCAAAGGGAAGTGGTCTGTTTCTAGAATGCTCTACCATCCCGTTGGGAGCTGGACTCTGCAGCAGATGAGCTTCAGTCATGGCTGCTGAGTGGCTAGGGTGAGGGTCTGGCAAGCCAGGTCTCTTACCACCACCTTTCCAACATCCACAGAACCTTAGCTGTCCTTTTCCTCAACTCTTAAAATCCTCAACAGTCACAATTTTCTTTAATTTTTATTTTTGAAAAGGAGTCTTACTCTGTCACCCAGGCTGGAGTGCAGTAGCACCATCTCAGCTCACTGGAACCTCTGATCCCAGGTTCAAGCGATTCTCCTGCCTCAGCCTGCTGAGTAGCTGGGATTACAGGCAAGCTCCTATGATGCCCAGCTAATTTTTTTTGTATTTTTTAGTGGAGACGGTGTTTTGCCATGTTGGCCAGGATGGTCTCGAATTCCTGACCTCAAGTGATCCGCCTGCCTTGGCCTCCCAAATTTTCTTCTCTTTTTTCTCTCCATCAACTCAGTCACCACCCTCATACTTACCCATTCGTCCTTCTGCTCATCACTCATTCATCCATTCACCCTTCGATTTTTAATTTGGTTGCAGAAGAATTCCTTGATTGAAGTTCACCAAATGTTCATTTCTAGGTGGTGGAATTCTGATTTTTTTTTTTTCTGGAATCTTTATACTTTCCATACTGTTTGAATTTTTTTTTTTTTTTTTTTTTTTTGAGACAGAGTCTTGCTCTTGTCATCCAGGTTGGAGTGCAATGGCGCAATTTTGGCTCACTGTAACCTCCGCCTCCTGGGTTCAAGTGATTCTTCTGCCTCAGGCTCCCAAGTAGCTGGATCACAGGCAGTTGTGGTAGGAATGGTGGTAATGGCAATAGTGGTGGTAGGAATGGTAGTGGTAGGAATGGTGATAATAGTAATAGGGCCCGTCACCACGCCCAGCTAATTTTTTGTATTTTTAGTAGGGGTGGGGTTTCACCGTGTTGGCCAGGCTGGTCTCAAACTCCTGACCTCAGGTGATCCACACCCCTTGACCCCCCTTGGCCTCCCAAAGTGCTGGGATTACAGGCCACTGCGCCGGGCCTACTGTTTGAATTTTTACACCACACACTCATCATTTGTGTTTTTACAAAAACAGTGTATTCATAGAAACAAACAAGCATACCAAAAGAGAAAACACCCACAATTTCAGAATGTTTTCTCTGGTGGAAGCCTGCTGCCACATAAGAAGTCTAACTACTCTGAGACCGCCATATTGTGAGGAAGTCCAAAGCTGGCTAAGTGGAGAGGCTGGGTGGAGAGGAGGGACATGTTCAGCCAGCTCTAGATGTCCCAGCCATTGATTCCGGGAGCCAGATATGTGAGTGAAAGAGCCACTGTGGGCATTTCAGCCCCAGCATATTCAACTTGGAGAAAAATCAAGAAAACCCATTTGACTGGAACACTTTTTTCTTTTCTTTTCCTTTCTTTTTTTTTTTTCTTTCTTTTTTTTCTTTTTTTTGACCGGGTCTTGCTGTCACCCACGCTGGAGTACAGTGGTGCAATCATGGCTCACTGCAGCCTCAACCTCCCAAGTTCAAGCGATCCTCCTCCCTCAGCCTCCCAAGTAGTTGGGACTACAGGTGTGTACTACCATGCCTGTCTAACTTTTGTATATTTTGTAGAGACAGAGTTTTGCCATGTTGGCCAGGCTGGTCTTGAACTCCTGGACTCAAGCCATCTGCCCATCTTGGTCTCCCAAAGTGCTGGGATTACAGGTGAGAGCCACGACGCCTGGCAGAAATGGGACATATTTCTAGTCATTCAAGCCACCCCAAATGAGGGCCCAGTCATCATGGAGCAAATACAAGCTGTCCCTGCTGTGCCCTGACTGAATTCCCAGTCCACAAAATAGTGACTGTAACAAAAGAGTAAGACCTGGATTTGAATTCAAGCTTTGCATGGTTTTGTGCGTGACCATAGGCGAATCCCTTCACTTTTCTGGTCTCAGTTTCTCTCTCATTGGAACAGGAGCTGAAGAGTAGCAGGTGGGCACACTGATGGTTTCTCCCAGTTTTTTTCTTTCTCCTCATGATCAGGAAGCCAGAATGATGAGGTGGCACTAACCTGGGCTGTGAAGCCTGAGTCCCAAGTTCAAGTCTTGGCTCTGGCATGTATAAGCATGTGACCTTGATTCTGCTGGGCTTTTTTTTTTTTTTTTTTTTTTTCACTTTTGCTTTTCTATCTTGCTGAAAAATGTGTGATGTTAGATGTCACTGCAAACAGAACTGTGGCTAATGCTGCACAATTTATATTGCTGGTTGTAAGTACTTTGGATAGCTCAGACACATTTTGGCAATATTTTTTAAAATTGCACTGCAAACTTCGGGGGAGCGAATGCCCTCCTTCCAGATCTTAAGTCTGGTTTCCCCAACTACCTCTTGAGGAATCCCCAGGGTGAGCCCCTAGGGTCAGGTGATGTTTTCAGCTGTCTACGCCCTAACCATCAGCCCTGACCAGGGTGGGCTAAAGATTCTAGCAGGGGCATCCCCCTGTAGCCTGTGGACACACACACATACACAGATACACACAGATATACACGCACACAGAGCCACTCGCAGACCTGGCCTGATTAGAGTCAAAAGGGTGAATAAGACCCAGATTAAATATGTGTTGATTATGCGAGCTTGTGCTCCTGTTTATTCCTCATAAATAAGACATGAGCTCTGTTTTCCAACCCCTGACGCATGCGTGTGTGTGCACGCACGCACACACACACAACACACATATACACACTTCCTGGGGGCAATATTTATTATATGCAAATTAGAAACTGAACTGAGGGGAGAAGTAATCACCTGTTTATCCAATGGTGCGTGGATCAGGCAGAAAATAACCCAGAGTAATGGGGCCGTATCTATTTGGAGGGAGGTGACGCTGACCTTTGGGCTGGGACAGCCTGGAGCTGGGACTTACTGACCCCTGCCCTGTCAGGTCAGATAGCAAGGCGGACCCCTCTCTCTGCTCTGCCCAGTGGCCTTTGCTGTGGCACTGGGAGAGGATGACGCAGTCATCGCAAAGCAGCAGGGTAAAGGTGAGCTGTTACTTGCCACCTGCCTGAGCTTGGGCAGCTGTTCACAGTAAAGACGGTGGCAGGCAGACCTGGTTCAAATGCAGGACCTGCTGCTCCTAGCGGTATGACCTTGAGCACACACCTGCATGTCTCTGGGCCTCCATTTCTTCATCTGTAAAATGCAGACAACCCATAATTCCAGTCTTAGAGGGTGTTGGGAGCATGAAAGGACTCCGGGGTGGGTGGCGCGAGGAACTCGGAGCCCTCTAGACGCTTTACTCTTCCTCACAACCCACATGCGATGGGGCAATAAGACTTGCCATTTCTGCCTTCTAAACTCTTAAGTGTGAATCCTGCCTGGCACCCGGGAGGCACCCGGAACACGCTGTGTCCTGATGAAGCCATTGTTTGGGTCCTGCTGTCCTTTGTAATTGACCATATCGCAGCCAGTCTGTTCCTTGCTCTGCATAGAGGGACCTTCCTAACGTGAAATCCCTTCACTACATGGCTCCCCTGCTCCAAAGCCTTCTGTGGCTCCTCAGTGCCCTCCAGACAAGAATTTCACGCTCCTCCCCATGCTCCCTGAGGACCCCTGGTCTGGGCCCAGCCGACCCCGCCAGCCTGGTGGCTGCCTCCTTCACCACGCTCCAGCCTTGCGAATCTTTCTTCAGTTCCTTAAGCATGCCAAACTCACTCCTGCCCCAGGGCCTTTGTCCTTGCTGTGTCCTCTGCCTGGAACCTTCTGCCCCAGCTCCTTTTTCACGATTCCACTTAAATGTCACCTCCCCGAGGGAACTGCTTCATCTAAATTAGGTCCCCTGCCCGCTGTTTGCCCTCTCTTTGAAGCTTGTCAGTTTCCTTCATGACACAGATCACAATTTGTCGTCATGTTATTGATGTGGGTTTACTGGATTGTGGCTGTCTCTCCACTGTGACTGTGACTCCAGAGAGCAGGGCTGGGGCTGCTTTTCTTCCCAAAGTGGCCCCAGTGAACTGGTGCCTGAGTAGCCTCCTCAGGGACCTTTCTTAAAGGACCAGATGGCTGGCTGCTGTAGCCACTGCCAGGGAGGCACTGGGGGCTGGGGCGGCCGGGGCAGAGGTGTGCACTGGGCTGGGGGCTGCATGGCTCACAGGGGAAAGGGCTGGACACCTGGTTTCATGTCCTCCTTCCTGGCTCCCTGCCAACTCCAGGGTCCCCCAAGGGATGTTTTCCTGACTCTCCCTAATGGCCTGACATACAAGATCCCGATGACAAACCTCCCTCTGATAAAAGATGCAAAACTAACATCTGGCGGTTAATTAATAAAGAGCAGCAGTGTCTGGCTGGGGCATGTGGTGTGCTGACGCTGGCATTTTCTTCGCCCGCCCCAAGAGATGCTGACGTTGTCTGCAAAAATGGGGGGGAAAAGATCGATTTGGAGCGGGCCCTGCTGATGAGGCTCCTGAGGGGCAGGATAGCCACTTGTCCCCATTTTGGGGGTGTGTGCTGATGCTTGGTCCTCCACTAAAGGGGCATGGGTGGGTGGAAGGGGGAATATCATTTCCTGGGTACTTTTTTTTTTCTTTTTTTTGAGACAGACTCTCACTCTGTCACCCAGGCTGGAGTGTAGTGGCACATTCTCGGCTCACTGCAACCTCCATCTCCTGGGTTCAAGCAATTCTCCTGCCTCAGCCTCCTAAGTAGCTGGGATTACAAGTGCCCACCACCAAGCCCAGCTAATTTTTATATTTTTAGTAGAGACGGGGTTTCACCATGTTGGTCAGGCTCGTCTTGAACTCCTGACCTCAACAGATCCACTCGCCTCGGCCTCCCAAAGTGCTGGGATGACAAGCTTGAGCCACTGCACCTGGCCTATTTTCTGGGTACTTACTACGGGCCATGCCTGGTATCTCATTCTTTCCTCCTGAAAGCCCCAAGAGGGGAATATTTCTGTTCTCACTGATGTGTAAGCAAACTGAGGCTCAGTTGCCTGCCCCAAAACCTAAGCTCCTCCTACCTCAGCAGGAAGCAGGGGTGCTGGGCAGTGCCAGCTGGGGTCACTGGGGGCGCTTGTCACAAATGCAGACTCCAAGACCCCAGAACCTGCTGTTACGGGTGGGGCTCAGGAGTTTGCATTTGTAACAAGCACCTCACATGACGCTGGGCAGGTAGAACAGCTGTCTCACCTTGGAAAACATTGTTCTAGTGAATCCCATCAAGCATTTATTTAGCACACACTGTATGTCAGGCCCCAGGCTAATCTCAGTCATGGGATGAGGCGGGAAGGATGGATGTATCCATTTTGTAATACAAAGGCCCAGAGAGGGGAAGGGACTTGATGAAGGCTGCACAGCGATGCAGGGTCCAACCCAGATCCTCTGGCTGGCCCAGGTCCCAGTCCTTCTCAGCTCTCTCAGTGTGGCCCCAGGGGAAAGGAGAGGGCCCTGCCTCACAGCTAGAGGAGTTGCCTGTCAGCACAGAGCCACTGACATATTCATAGAGCTAATATTTCAATTACTACTTAGGGCACCTTGGCAGGCCTGGCCCCCAACCTAGACTGAATGTGAGTACCAGCGTGACCTTCAGCAAGCAGCGGGCCCATGCAGGGGCTTGTGGCTGGTTCCCCAGGCTTCTTGGCCCCGAAGAGTGGCCCCCTGAAGTGCCATTTGAACAAAGGTAGAAGTAACACCCAGGCAGCTCTCCTAGGTCATCAGGAGGCCACAGGGTAGGATGCTGGTGGGGTGGGTGGAGGTTGGCAAGGTGGGATGGAACAAGGTGAGGTCTGAGGCTCCAGAGTCACATGGGAAGCCAGGCACAGTGGCTCATGCCTGTGATTCCAGTACTTTGGGAGGCCAAGGCAGGTGGATCATCTGAGGTCAGGAGTTCAAGACCACCTGGCCAACACGGTGAAACCCCGTCTCCACTAAAAATAAAAAATTCAGGCTGGGTGTGGTGGCTCAAGCCTGTAATCCCAGCACTTTGGGAGGCTGAGATGGGCGGATCACGAGGTCAGGAGATCGAGACCATCCTGGCCAACACGGTGAAACCCCATCTCTACTGAAAAATACAAAAAACTAGCCGGGCGAGGTGGCGGGAGCCTGTAGTCCCAGCTACTCGGGAGGCTGAGGCAGGAGAATGGCGTGAACCCGAGAGGCGGAGCTTGCAGTGAGCTGAGATCCGGCCACTGCACTCCAGCCTGGGCGACAGAGCGAGACTCCGTCTCAAAAATAAATAAATAAATAAATAATAAAATAAAATAAAAAATTCAGCTGGGCGTGGTGGTGGATTCCTGTAATCCCAGCTACTTGGGAGGCTGAGGCAGAAGAATTGCTTGAACCCAGGAGGTGGAGGTGGCAGTGAGCCAAGATCTCACTGCCACACTCCAGCCTGAGACTAGATCTCAAAAAAAAAAAAAGAAAAAGAAAGCCAGACAGGGGGTGCATAACAATGAGACAACAGAGCAACCTATGCCTGAATCCCAGCTCCTTCTCCACCTCTCTGTGGGACTGTGCAGAGTCTCACCTGCAAACAGGGTGCCTAAGGGACCTCCCAGAGCCATGGTGAAGAGGAAGTAAGGCGCTGGCCAAGGACTGAGGCTTGGGTGCTGCCCCGAGTTACACGGAGAGTCTTGGGTTTTAGGCAGACTTAGGCGCAAACCTTTGTTTCACATCTCTGGGGCTACATGAGCTAGTGACTTTGAGTCTCTGGGCCTCAGTTTCCTCATCGTCGCTGCTCATGAGGTTGTTATAACACCTAGATGGTGTAGAATGCTTAGCATAGGTCCTGGCACAGGATAAAAGCCAGCAGATGCTGTCGCGCTCACACATGTGCGACTGTCTTATTACTGCTATCACCATCCTTAGAGTGAGAGCTCATATGCACGTGTTGCTTGCTGGGTTTGGGGTTTCCTGTCCCAGCTGAGCCCAGCCAGTGCTCCCTGCTCCAGGACCTCACTGGCTTGTGTCCGAGGGGCAGCCTGGCTATCTGCCGTGGGAAGGGGCGCCAGCCAGCCTGGAGTCCTTCGTATAATCAAATTGTTACTGATTTGCCCTTGTGACTCTTGTCCACAGACGATAACGCTCCCAGGGGACTGAGCAGGCCCACCCCGGAGGGCAGCCAGGTCAGGTGGGAGTTGGGGGATTACAGGATGCACGGGTACTTGGGGTCCCTGGCTCTGCCACCGGCTTACTGTGCCATCTTGGCCAAGTCCCTTAGGGTCTCTGGAACCCAGTATCTACCTCTGAAGTCAGGTCCTATGGCTGTGACTGGGGAATAGAGGGGAGGAATGAGGAGGGAGAAAGGGGCTCATCTTGAGGCCCATCGGAGACTTCTCTCCCACCTCCCCCAGACTCAGCTATCTCCTTCCTCCACCCTTTCTCAGTCCCACCCAAGATCATACCCTATTAATAGCAGATAACACTCATTGCCTATGAAGTAATAAAACCGTCCCCACCGGGTTGACAAGAAGGACATGCTGGGTTCTGGACAGAAATACAGTTATAATTAAGCATTAATCAGGCTGCACTTGGCCCATTTCCTTGTTGCAAAAAGTCACGTAGCACTAGATACTGACTATTGCGTCCGCACTGTTTCTATAGATCGGATTCATGAGACGGTTTAAGAACTGACTTGCATTCCTGTTGTTGTTATAGATGGGATCTCTGACGTTAGAATCATAAGGGTTTTGTTTAAGGATTGCTTAAGGTATTTTTCAGACCTGGAATTCCAGCAACGCTCACAGAGGAACGGGATCAGTGTGAGAATACAGCTGCTTCCTCTTCCTGCCCCATGACTCTGCCCTGCCCTCTTCCACTAATCAACCATTTCCACACTTCAGCCCACTCCAAAACTCTTAAAAATGCCACCCTCAGACTCCTCTGGGAGATGGATTTGCGGTTTCCTCCCGTCCCCTTGTTCAGTGACCCTACAATTAAACCTCTTTCTCTGCTGCAACCTCATGTCTTGGTGTCTTGTCTTGCTGCAGGCCTTGAGTATTGAACCTATGAAGGTTACAGTACATCCTTGTATTAACCCCATTTTTCAGCTGGGCAAACTAAAGCTCAGAGAGGTAAGATAACATGCCCCTGGGCCACTGCCAGGAAGTACCAGATCCTGGACTTGAACCCAAGTCTCTCTGACTTTTGAAGCCACTTTCCCATCTGTTGTATCTCATCTTACCCCTGGTGTGGACCAGAGGTTGGGGAGACTCTCCCCTGATTTCCTGCTCCTCCAGCCACCTCCTTCCTCCTCCACCGCCTCCTCAGCCCTGCCCTGGGCAATCAGTTTCTTTAGCTATGATTTGGGATTCTAATGAACAGAATGATTTGGCATTTAAATAATTATCCACTCTCTAACTGTTAGCGCTGCTGAGTCGGGAGAAATTTCTGCATCTTATTTATGAATATGGTTATTCCCTCTTGTTGGGTGGAGGTTTCCCAGCTCACCCCCACCCCCTGCGCCTCCTCTCTTAAAATGTCTTTTCAGTGCATGTTTCCAGTGGTGCGTCCTCCCCCCAACGCCAGCCCCTAAGTGCCTATTAACAACTTTTCCTTCCGCTATCAGCGCCTGTTCACGCCCCTTTTTATCTTTACATTTCAATATCATTACAAATCCTAGTGTTATTCAAATTGCATCAATTATTCAATTTCTCCTCCCCGAGTGGAGGCAGCGGCTTCCCAGTGGCTGAGCAGGAAAAAGCGAAGGCCTTTCAAGGAGGGTTTGAAATTCACAGGGGATTCGGCTCTATTCCATTAACCTGGGCTTTTTGGCTCCCACAAACCCTGGAACTGATTAAAACACACACACACACACACACCCCACACACACACACCCAGAGTTTCAATTTGGTTTGGGAAGAAAGCCTGCTGCTAAGAAGCATAGAAGGGACGGTTTGGGGGATAAGATGCCCTGTGATATTCATTCATTGAACATTTATTGAGTTCCTCTTGTAAGAGGCATTTATTGAGCACTTACTGTGTGCCAGACTCCATTCCAAACTCTTCATGGAAGATAACTCCTAGAATCTTTGAGGCAACCCGGTGAGATAGTTATCATTATAAATCCTCCCTCCCCATTTTACAGATGAGGAAACTGAGGCTCAGAGGGGAAGACACTAGCCCAAGTCTGTACAGGAATGGAGTCTGGTTTTGTCTTCAAGACCTCGGCTCTTAGCCATGATGCCATCTGCTGAAGTTGTAGGGTTTGGTGACCCTAATGAGTAGTTAGAGAAGGACTGAGAGTGTGGAAAGGAAACATAATTAACACAACTTTTTACAGTGTTCATTTTTGAAGACACACGAGATATTTCTCACATCTCATTTCTATGAAAAACCAGTTTTTTTCTCCCATAAGCAACTAGTAGTTTCTCAGCTTATGGATTCTAGGAGTCAAGTAATGGTTGTGTATCTCTCTTTGCTTTGGCTGCCAGGAAACTCTGAGCCCATGTTTAGCCCATTGCTTGACATATGGAACCTTATGCCGCTATCCATCATGTTCCCCTCATCAGGGCATTTCCTGCTTTGGCATCGTGGTATATATTTCTAAATCACTTCTAAGTCCTTTTGAAATGAAGCCAGGTATATGTACCTTTAAAAAAACAAAAAGACTTACCCATCCATTATGAACTGGACATTTTACACAAATTCTCACGTAACTTTGGCAAAGGGTTTATTCCCACTTTACAGATGATGAACTGGAGGCCCAGAAAGGCTAAGCAACTTGCCTGAGGACACCCAGTAAGTGGCAGAACCAGGAGGGAAACACAGCCTGTAAGGCTCCAGTGCCATCCTCTTTCTGTGACTCAGGGGATGTGGAAGTTCAGGGAACATGATGCCTCAGTTCCGACATCCCTGCTCTAGACTTTGTTCTGGAAGAAAGGCGTCATGAATCTCTCTTTTTTTTTCTTTTGTTTTTTTGAGATGGAGTTTCATTCTGTCTTCCAGGCTGGACAGGCTGGAGGGCAGTGGTGTGATCTCGGCTCACTGCAACCTCCGCCTCCCAGGTTCAAGCGATTTTCCCACATCAGCCTCCTGAGCAGCTGGGGCTACAGGCGTGCTTCACCACGCTCAGCTAATATTTTGTATTTTTTAGTAGAGACGGGCTTTTACCATGTTGTCCAGGCTGGTCTCGAACTCCTGACCTCAGGCGATCCATCTGCCTTGGCCTCTCAAAGTGCTGGGATTACAGGCGTGAGCCACCACGCTGGCCCAGGTGTCGTGAATCTCTTCTAGTCAGCAGACCTGGGTCCCAGCACCTTGCTACGTGACCTTCCATTACCTAGGCCTCAGTTTCCCCACTGAATACTGTTGGGCTGACCTCCAAGGCCCCCTCTGGCCCTGACCTCATGTCATTTCTTTTCTGCCTGTTTCACTGGAACATTTACCATGAACTGAACCTGGTCGCACCTCTGAGTCAGTCACCGTCCCTAAAGCAGGTGCAGACCCTGGAGAATTCTGTCACCTGGCTTCTAGGGTTTTCTGAAGCCACAGACAGGGGAGGGTGCAGCGGCAGCAGTGGTGACAAGGCTGGTAACATGTGCCTCCCACACCATCCACCTGTGTGCTTCACGATCCTGGGTCCCCAGGCAGGAGGAGGAGGGATGGGGATTGGGGGTGCACTTAGATTTGGGTGAGGCTCAGCTTCTTCTTGAACTGGAGGGATCTAGGTCTCAGGTCCCAGGGTCCCAGCCTGGCCTAGGAAGGTCTGAACTCCAAGCAGGGAGGTAGAGGCAGAGACACAGAGGAGGGCGTGGCTCTGGAGATTGGAGGTGGAGACTTCCCAAGGGAAAGGGGCCTCATTTATTAAACACCTACTGAGCGCATGACCTTCCACAGGTCAAATTTAGGCCATAAACATGCTTTCTTTAACTCACCTTGTGTTTTTTTTTTTGTTGTTGTTGTTGTTTGTTTGTTTGAGACGGGGTCTCACTTTGTCGCCTAGGCTAGAGTGCAGTGGCACCATCATGGCTCACTGCAGCCTCTAATGCTGGGGCTCAAGCGATCCTCCCACCTCAGCCTCCCAAGTATCTGGGACTACAGATGTGCACCACCACACCTAGCTAATTTTTAAAATGTTTGTAGAGACCAGGTTTTGCCATGTTGCCAGGTTGGTCTCAAACTCCTAAACTCAAGCCATCTGCCCTCCTCAGCCTCTCAAAGTGCTGGGATTACAAACATGAGCCACTGCACCTGGCCTTATGCTGGAAACTTTAAACACAGTCTCACCTAACCCTCACAGCCTAGAAGGAAATAGGTTCTACTATTATACCCATTTAACAGATTAAGAAACTGAGGCTTGGGGATTTGCGCAGCCCCTCTGGCTTCCTTTTAGCTGTTGGATGGTGTCTTGCCCCTTCCTGCCTCAGGGCCTTTGTGCCATCTCTTTTGGCTGGAATGCTTTATACCCTCCCCCATGCAAGCTTTAATCAGGTCTTTCCTGGCTCTCTAAACGAAGCCTGGCTCTCCCTGGTATTGCTTATCAGAGCGTCATAGCATTAATTATGACAATAACACCAGCTAAGACTTACCCAGCACTTTCCATGAGCCAGGCACTGAGCATTCGCTCCCTGAATCCTTCCACGACCTGGTAGAGCAGCTATGATTATTACCCTCATTTTACAGATGAGGAAACTGGGGCTCAGAGAGGTTTAGTCACTTGCCCCGGGTCACACAGCCAGTGGTGAAATGCTTACTTTAGGTTATGTCCGTCCTTCCTTCCTTCCTTCCTTCCTTCCTTCCTTCCTTCCTTCCTTCCTTCCTTCCTTCCTCTCTCTCTCTCTCTCTCTTTCTTTCTTTTTTGAGACAGGGTCTCGCTCTTTCACCCAGGCTGGAGGGCAGTGGCATGATCTTGCTTCACTGGAATCTCCACCTCCTGGGCTCAAACTATCCTCCTGGCTCAGTCTCCCGAATAGCTGGGACTACGTGCATGCGCCACTATGCCTAGTTAATTTTTTGTATTTTTGGTAGAGATGGGGTCTCGCCGTGTTGGACAGGCTGGTCTCCAATTCCTGAGCTCAAGCAACCCATCCATCTTGGCCTCCCAAAATGCTGGGATTAGAGGTGAGAGCCACTGTGCCCAGCCATATTCTTTATTTTTATTTTTATTTTTTTGAGACAGAGTCTTGCTCTGTCGCCCAGGCTGGAGTGCAGTGGTGCGATCTTGGCTCACTGCAACCTCTGCCTCCCAGGTTCAAATGATTCTCTTGCCTCCACCTCCCAAGTAACTGGGATTACAGGCGTGCGCCACTACACTCGGCTAATTTTTGTATTTTCAGTAGAGACGGGGTTTTGCCATGTTGCCAGGCTTGTCTCTCAAACTCCAGACCTCAAGTGATCCACCTGCCTTGGCCTCCCAAAGCGCTGGGGTTACAGGTGTGAGCCACCGCACCCGGCCCGTATTATTTAAATGAAAGAAGACAACAGGATTATGGCTCCAAAGTCCAAATTCCATGCCCATAACCATGAGGGTCTATGACAGGCACCTCCTCCCCCACCAGAGTATCTCTCCACGGGAGCTGGTCCCAACTCCCACCTGACTTCCAGGTGAGCACTGAGTTCACCTCTACCTCTGCCCCAAGTGTCTCAGTGAGAAAGAAGGTGGCATTTGCCACCATGGACAGTGTTGTTCCATCTCCCCGCCTTGTCACTGCCCTGCCTGCTCCCCTCGCCAAGGTTGTGACTGTGAACTGGCCTCTGGGAAATTCCCAAGGACCCCTCCTCTCCCCACTTGGTCCCCAGTTCCCTCCCTCCTCACCACCCTCCCCCGCGCCAGTTTACTGCCAATGACATTCAGATAAATGGCTGCTGTCAGCCCGGCTGGTCCCATGGAAAGGCGTGTCGAGTGATGTATGGCACCATCTTCTAGAACCACAGGACTCGCTGCTCAGGAGCTACAAGCGGGTGCTCCCCACCCCCCACCAGCCTCTGACCCTGGGCCACATCTGGGCTTTGGGATCCCCCTCCTGTCCAGCCCTGGGGATGAGTCCCAGTCAGACACAATTACTGAGGTCTTTAATCACGAGCCGTAAAGAGCCTGGCCCACTCCCCTACTCTCTGGGCCGCTACGCAACCCCAAACCCAATCTCCGTCCCTGTCTGCTGTAGGTGTGCTTTTCTGGTTTATTTGAGCGGATGGTGGCCATCTGACTCTCAGCTTCTGGGCCCAGAGGGAGGAGACGCAGCCCAGCACGGCTGTCCACAGGGCAGCAGATAGAGCCCTGGCTTACAATCGTGTTTTTCCTTCCCTTGACTTGGCTGATTGAGATCAGGGCAGGTAATGAAGCTGCTGCCCCTCTGGATCAGCCAACAGCCCCTGGGTTGGGCTGAAATGTCTAAATCCACCCCTATCCTCAGGCCTCGGGGCCACCAAAATGCCCTCTCCTGCCTGTGGGCTTCTGCCAACTGTCAGCTCGGACACTGGTTTGTCATCTTTAAAATGAGATTAACAATAATTACAGCTGCCGCTGACATAGCACTGTTCAAGGGCTTTCGATGCAGTAAAAACCCTGCTGCAAGATCAAAGATGGAGTACAAAGTATTCAATTCCACGCAGAACAAAGTCACGTGTGATGTTAACCAGGAATTCTGGGGAACCAATTCTAATTGGGTTCAGACTCATACCATTGCGTTTTACTTTTGGCCCTTGTAACAACTGTCTGAAATAGTTACCATTACCTATTTCACAGACTAAAGTAGACTGAGGCCCAGAGAGCTTCATATACTTCCCCGAAGACACACAGCCCTCAAGTTGTGGGGCTGGGATTTGAACCCAGGAGATAGAGCTCTGGAGTTTCCACTTTAACCACCACCCCAGGCTGCCTCACAGAGCTGGGGTGAAGATCCAGTGAGCTCATGCTAAAAAGAGCTTAATGTGGATCCTGGGTCTAGCAGGATCAGAGATCTCCTTCCTCCCTTACCAGGGCACTGATGTCACCACCCCTCACTGCTTCTGGCATCAGCAAAATCTCCCTGGTTTTCACTGTGGTCCTCAGTGAGTCTGAAATAATCTGATGATTCTTTCTTTTCCCCTTACTCCTCGGGTGGGATCCAGCTGCTTTTTGTGCTTTCTGGTCCTGAATGGCAGAGTACTGTGCTTCCTGGCCCCAGGCACTCAGCTGGTGACCTCCTCCTGGCAGATGTGGAGAGGGGAAAATCTATCAGTTTAAAGCACATCCATAGCTTTGAACTTTCTAGGTGAAAAACAAAGGAAACCCCACCAGGCATATCGATGAATAAAGACAGCTGCCCCCACAGACCTTGTTCTTCCTTTTCAACAATTTATTGAGCACGTACTATGTGCCTGTACTGGGCTGAAGGGAAGGAGGAAATGCAAACAGCTTTGAAACACTCAAGAGCTGGCTGCATGGGGAGCTGGGTGGTCAGGCTCCACTCCTGAACTCATGTTGACTCTCCCCAAATTTGCTGATCCCTACGCTATAAAAGGCACCATTCTGGGCACTGAGGTCAAAGTAATGAACAAGACAGACAAGGCTTTGGCCATCATGAACCTGCATTTCAGTGGAGGGAGATGACAGTAAACAAACAAGTAAGGCAGGGCCAGCACAGTGCACAAAAGAAAATACAATAGGCTAAGGTGAAAAAGAAGGATAAAGGGGTAGGGGAGGACCTCTGCACAAAGAGGACCGGTGAGCAGAGACAGGAAGAATGAAGACGTGAAGATCTGGGGTAATAGTATTCTAGGTGGAGGGAATAGCAAAGGCCAAGATCTTGAGGCAGAAGAGGACTGGGGAAGCTTGGGGCATCCAGACAGGGTGGTGGTGGCTGGTTTGAGAGCAGAACTTGACTTTTAGCCAGTAAAGAGGGTGAATGGCCAGGAATGAGAGAAAGGAGGGATTGGCGGTGCCTGTGTTCATTGCTCAGGCTGCCATAACAAAATGCTACAGCCTGGGTGGCTTCCTCAACATAAGCTGACTTTCTCACAGTTCTGGAGGCTAGAAGTCTAAACTCAAGTATCAGGGGTGCTGATTTCTTCTGAGGTCTTTCCTTAGCTTGTAGCTGGCTGCCTCCTGGTATCCGCACCCAGGCTTTTCCCTTTGTGTGTCTGTGTCCTAATCGCCTCTTTTTGTGAGGACACCAGTCATATTGGATTAGGGCTCACCCTCAATGACCTCATTTTACCTTAATTACCTGTATAAAGCCCCTGTCTCCAAGTATAGTCACATTCTGAGGTAGTCGGGGCTGGGATTTTCATATATGAATTTGGTGGCATACAATTCGGCCCCTAATAGTACCCCACCCATGTCCCAGACCCTTACCACGTGGGTGCACACGAGTCCAGTCTCTAGTTACTGGCACCCACATTTCTCTGCCTGAGGCATTTCTCCCAAGGCTGTTTTGCCACCTATACACCAAGCGGAAGTGTTCAAGAATGAATGTCCCCTGGAGCAGTCCCCATGGTGATGGGAGATGATCCATCAGTTCTCCAGCCCCCAGCCCCTTGAAGTGTGTATCCCACACTGTGGCCCAGGGGACAACACCCGGGTGGCCCACAGTGATTGTCCAGCTTTATCATACAGCCTTTCTCAACTGCCCTTCCTCCTGCCTCCCTTTCCCCATCTCCAACTGGTGTGAGCTTCGTCTCCAAAATAAATGACTTGCTTTCCAGTCCTTGTGTCAGGCTCTGCTTCTGGGGATGCAGCAGTCAGGAGCAGGTGAGAATTGTCCCTCCATGCCCACAGGAGCCTGGAGATAACGAAGACCATTATCTTTCTGAAGGCTGTCCCTGGAAAGGGGCAGGCCGCAGTCAATGGGGCCCTGGTAATAATATGGTAGGTATTGCTACCGTTTATCTGATATCTTCTGTTCCCTGGGCATCGTGCCTGACACTTTACCAGCCTCCTGTCTCAAGCTCCGCAAGCAGCCCTATGTGACGCAAGTCCTATTCCTAACCCCCTTTGACAAATGGGGGAAAGAGGCTCAGAAAGGTTGAGTTGCTTCCCGGAGGAGGCAGACCCAGGCTGTCCACCAGCATCCAATCTACTGCCCTATGAGGTTGGAACCTCAGACATCCCATGTCCTGACTGCCTGGGGTGGCAGCTGCCCAAGGCCCCCTAGGTGCTCACTGTGACAACTCCCCACCCCACGTCACCCTGCACAGCCGGGTCCTGTTATCTGTTTTGTGCACGGCCTGCACCCGTCAGGGTAATGGACTGTGCTTGTCTTAGCAGAGGTGGCCTCTGGCAGGGATGATGTATGAGGCGCTATTGTTTGATATGAATGCATTAGGCGACATTCCCGATAAAGACTTTACCAGCAAAGCCGTGCTCGCTGGCAGCAGCCCCCATGTAGGAAGGGGGGCAGATGCAGGGGCCCGAGTCCCCATCAAGCAGGGCACCTTCAGGACACAGACACCAGGCCACTCTTGATTTCAAAACTCCTGAGTCCTAAGCCTCCCATCTCAGACCCTTACACACAGCAGGGTGCAGACCCAGGAGTCTCCCAGCTCAGAAAGCATTAGGATCAGCTTGGTAGCTGGCTCAAAAGTTGGAGTCCCAGGCCCCTACCCAGATCCATGGAAACAGAACCTCCCAGCTGGGACCTGGGTGTCTACTTCACAAATCAGTTCCCTTGATGAGTCTAACATAGGTGTACCAGGGCCTAAATGTGGCCCCCAAAATGGTATGGGATGGAGACAGTGGGGTTTGAAGTCAGAGACCCTTGGGGTTGATTCTGGGTGCCTTCAAGAAGTAGCAGCAGGGATCTCTGGCAAGTCACTCAGCTTGCAACCCTCCTTGACATATAAGCCCCCGTTTCCCAATCTGTAGCGTGGGGACAAGGGCAGTGCCTGCTGTGGCCGCCTCCTGGGGCTCCAGGGGACAAGAGCATGCCTGTGCTCTGCCCATCCACACACTTACAGCTCCAAGGGGCTGAACAAGGTGTTCCCTTCTCATTGTCCCCAGATGGGATGCTTCCGGAGACACCATACTTCCAGCAGGCTGGTGTGTGGTGGATTCCAGGCACCGTAAGAGGGAAGAGAAGCCTCTTTAGGGCTGGAAGATCCTTCAAAGCATTCACTCCACACACTGTGGTGTGGTTAGGAGACATCTGCCATACCCTGGCATGTTCAGGATGCAAAGGTGAACAGAATCCACGTGCTGCCCCTGAGGGGGCCTAACAGGGGCCTGCGAGATGGTCCTCCTGGAGATAACCAAGAGGGTCCCAACAGAGACAAAGTGACTTGGAGCTCTGGGAGGTTGGAGGAGAGAGAGATGGGGTCCACCCAGGAGCTGAAGATGCAGGGAGGGTGCCCCAGAAGTGGGAGTGACTTTGTGTGGGTTTGAGTAGAGGTTGGCTTCAGTCGTGCAGAGGGTGCTGGGATATAGGGGAGTCTCGTGAAAAGGTCAAGCCTCTCCAACGCCATCATTCATTCATTCATTCATTCGTTCCACCAATATAGATTGAGTCCCTTCTCTGCATTAGGTGCTGTCTTGGGTGCAGAATATCAGTGAGCCCTCGGGTCACTGATATTCTAGAGGGGAGGGGCAGACATGAGGACGATCCAGATAGAAAATGCCACAGGTCAACAAGATGCATCTTTTATTTTATTTTAAAAATAAAGACAAGGTCTTGTTCTGTTACCCTGGTAGGAGTGCAGTGGTGTGACCATAGCTCATTGCAGCCTGGACCTCCCAGGTCCAACTGATCCTCCTGCCTCAGCCTCCTGAGTCACTAGGACTACAGGTACAACTACACCAGGCTAATTTTGTGTGTGTGTGTGGAGACAGGGTCTTGCTATGTTGCCCAGGCTGGTCTCAAACTCCTGACCTCAAGTGTTGTCCCCATCTGGGCCTCCAAAAGCGATGGCATTACAGGTGTGAGCTACCACTCCTGGCTAACATGAATGAAGCTTGAAAACATGATGCAAAGTGAAGAAGCCAGGTATTGACCACATATTGTCAGAATTCATTTATATAAATGGATAGAATAGGCATATCCATAGAGACAGAAAGTAGGTGACTGGTTCCCTAGGACAGGGTATGGAGAGAGGAAGGGGAAGTGACCACTAAGGGGGCAGGGCTTCCTTCTGGGCTGATGAAAATCTTCTAGCATTAGAGTGGTGATGATTGTATGACTTCATGAATATATTAAAACTGTTGAATTGTCCACATTAAGAGGGTGACTTTTATGGTATGTGAATTACATCTGAATTACAAAAAACAAAAAAATTTTTTAAAATACAGATGGGGTCTCTCTATGTTGACCAGGCTGGTCTTGAACTTCTAGCTTCAAGTGATCCTCCGGCCTTGGCCTCCCAAAGTGCTGGGATTACAGGCATAAGCCATTACACCTGGCCTAACTTTTTTTTTTAAGTTACAGGTTATAAGGGAACAAGCCAGAAGCTGAGGGAGAGTGAGTAAGGACAGAGGGGTGGATGTGTCCAGAGAGGGCCTGGGGCCAGGGCCAGTGGACTCTCAGGGCCACTGGACAGACTCTGGCTTTTCACAGAGGGAGCTGAGAGCCATGCTGGGTTGTTGAGCAGAGGAGTAACATGCTCCCCTATCTCTGTAAAGGTTCCATTTGGTAGTCATGAGAAGAATAGACTAAGGGGAGCAAAGATGGAGGTAGGAAGGCCAGTGGCCAGGCTTGGGAGGAGGGAGGTGTGGTCCAGCTTGGGCAGTAGTGATGGAGGTGGTGAGAAGTGGCGGATTCCGGATGTAGATAGGAGGTAACACTGACAGGATTGGCTGATGGATCAGCCATTCAGGGTAAGCAAGAGAGGAGAGGTTTGGGCCTCACAGGATGAAGCTGCCACTAACTGAGAAGAGGAAGACTCAGGAGGAAACAGGTCAGGGCTGGGGAGTGTCCAGGGGTCGGTTTGGGACTTGGTGAGTGTGCAATGCCTGCTGGCGAGGCTGGGTGATCAGCCGGACACATGGTCCTTGAGCTTAGGGGTGAGGCCTGGGCTGCGGATAGAAACGGGGGCATCCCCATCACACAGAAGGTGGTGAAGTGGTGAAGCCGTGCCATGAGATGAGATCCCAGGGACCTACCAAAGAAAGCAGGGCAGACAGGGTGAGGTCCCAGGCCTGGGGGTTTCCATCATGGGGGGTGAGCATGGAATTCTTATACTTCTGGAAGAAAAGAACACTGGCTTTTTAAAAAATGAAAACCTAGGCTGGATATGATGACTCATGCCTGTAATTCTAGCACTTTGGGAGACCCCAGGTAGGAAGATGGCTAGAGCCTCAGAGTTAGAGACCAGCCTGGGCAACACAGCGAGACCCCCATCTCTACAAAAAAATTTAAAATTAGCCCAGGCATGGTGGCACGTGCCTGTAGTCCTAGCTACTCAGGAGGCTGAGGCAAGAGGATCGCTTGAGCCCCGGAGTTTAAGGCTGCAGTGAGTTATGATCATGCCACTGCACTCCAGCTTAGGGGACAGAGCAAGACCCTATTTCTCAAAAAAAAAAAAAAAAAAAAATATATATATATATATATAAAATAAATACAAATAATATACATAATATATGTTTATATATGAATTTATATATCTATATATATAAATAAAATACATATATTTTTTAGAGAAAAACCTGAGCTTGCCATTTATGTGAGTTTCTTATTATTGCCATAACAAAAGACCACAGCCATAGTGACTGAACACAAATTTGTTCAGTTACAGTTCTTGTGGACCTTACAGTTCTGGAGGTCAGAAGTTCAAAATGGGGTTTCTGGGGCTAAAATCAAAGTGCAGAGTTCCATTCCATTCTGGAGGCTCCAAAGGAGAATCTATTTTCTTGCCATTTTCAACTTCTAGAGGCCGCCCGCATTGCCTGGCTCATGGCCCCAAATCACCCCCACTTCGGCTTCTGTCATTACTGACTCTCACCTACCTGCCTCCTTCTTGGAAGGACGCTTGTGATTACATTGGTTCCATCTAGATATTCCAGAATAATCCCCCATCTCAAGATCCTTAATTTAACTATATCAGCAAAATCTCTTTTGCTAGATAAGGTAACATATTCACTGGTTTGGGGGATTAGGGTGTGGTAAGTTCAAGGGGCCATGATAGGTGAAATCATGGCCCCTTGAACTTACCACACCCTATCATGATTTCACCTCAAACTCCTCCATTTTTCAGTTTAACCACCCTCCCAACAGAATGTAAATTAGTACAACCTCTATGGAAAACAGTATGGAGATTCCCTGAAGAACTAAAACTTGAGCTGGGTGCAGTGGCTCACACCTGTAATCCCAGCACTTTGGGAGACTGAGGCAGGTGGATCACTTGAGATCAGGAGTTGGAGTCCAGCCTAGTCAACATGGTAAAACCCCATCTCTACTAAAAATACAAAAATTCGCCAGGTGTGGTGGCTCATGTCTGTAGTCCCAGCTACTCAGAAGCCTGAGGCAGGAGAATTGCTTGAATCCAGGAGGTGGAGGTGGCAGTGAGCCAAAATCATGCCACTGCATTCCAGCCTGGGCAACAGAGTGAGACTCCATTTCAAAAAACAAACAAACAAACAAAAAATTAAAAGTAGATCCACCATTCAATCCAGCAGTCCCACTACTGGGTCTCTCCCCAAAGGAAAAGAAGTCATTCTATCAAAAAGGCACATGCACACATAATGTTTATGGCAGCACAATTCACAATAGCAAAGATTTGGAATCAACCTAAGTGCCCATCAACTGATGAGTGGATAAAGAAAATGTGGTATATATACACCATGGAATACTATTCAGCCATAAAAAAGAATGGAATCATGTCTTTTGCAGCAACTTGGGTGGGATTAGAGGCCATTAACCCAAGTGAAATAACTCAGGAATGGAAAACCAAATATCACATCTTCTCACTTGTAAGTGGGAGCTAAACTGTGGGTATGCAAAGGCATGCGGAATGGTCTAATGGACACTGGAGACTCAGAAGGGGAGGTTAGAAGGGGGATGAGGAATGAAAAACTATCTATTGGGTACAATGTACACTATTCGGGTGCTGGGTACACTACAATCCCAGACTTCACCACTACACAGTCATCCATGTAACCGAAAACCACTTGTACCCCTATTTTAATTTTTAAAATCTTGAAATTTTAAAAATTAAAAAAAAAACAAACACAAAAAATCCCCAATAGCTAGCACTGCTCTCAAGCTGATATCAAAGGCTCTCACATGGTCTCCAAGGCCCAGAGAGGCCTCCCCTGACTTCCTGGCCCCATTTCCTGCTTCTCCCGTCATCCCCAGCATGTGCGCACACACCCCACTGATCTTCAGCCAGTTCCCTGGATCTAAACGCCACCTCTTGACAATTCCTCTGCCTGGAGCATTTATTCTCTTTGTGCACTAATTAGATCCTGGCCCAAGTCACCTCCTCCCAGAGCCTCCCCGACTACACCTACAACAGCTGGTCTCTCTCCACTGCATGAGCGCTTTTGATTTTTTTTTTTTTTTTTTTGAGATGGAGTTCCGCTCTGTCACCCAGGCTGGAGTGCAATGACGTGATCTCGGTTTACTGCAACCTCTACCTCCTGGGTTCAGGCGGTTCTCCTGCCTCAGCCTCCTGAGTAGCTGGGATTACAGACACATGCCACCACGCCCGGCTAGTTTTGTAGTTTTAGTAGAGATGGGGTTTACCATGTTGGCCAAGCTGGTCTCAAACTCGTGACTTCAAGTGATACCCCCGATTCAGCCACCTAAAGTGCTGGGATTACAGGCGTGAGCGACCACGCCTGGCCCGCTTTTGATCTTAATAATCCCAGGGTCATCTGTTTGTGTTTTGGTTGTGGGGAGAGGCTGAAAAGAACCCCCCCCCCAAAAAAAAAGGAAAGAAAAACTCCCAAAGAACTGAGTAAGGAGAAATTGACCCCCTGTTTACTCACTAACTGCATGTCTCAAGCAAAATGCAGCCTGGCCTCTCTGCTGCTGTATTTGATCAATACCAAGACTCACATTTTGACATCTCTGGAACTGGGGCACGCTTTGCAGTAACAGTGGCCTCCAGTCCCTTCCAGCCAAGCAGTGGTTCTGGCGGAGTTATTACTGCCCGAGGGCTATAACTTGGTCAGAGCTGTTCTATTGTCTCCACTCTGTGCTGACTTTAATGACCATTTTAAATATCTTCAAACCAGAAGGGCAAAATGCTGGTGATTACTCAAGTTACATGATAGGTTCATAAAAGTTCATGATTCTATTCTTTTCACTCTTTTGTGTGTTTAAGTTTCCATAAGAAAAAGGAAAAAAAAAAAGCTGGATGAGGTGGCTCACGCCTGTAAACCCAGCACTTTGGGAGGCTACAGTGGGAGGATCACTTGAGGCCAGGAGTTTGAGACCAGCCTGAGCAACATGGCAAGGCCCTATCTCTACCAAAAAAAAAAAAAAAATTAGCTGGGACATGGTGGTGGGTGCTTGTAAACCCAGCTACTTGGGAGGCTGAGGTGGGAGGATCGCTTGAGCCCAGGAGGTGAAGGCTTCAGTGAGCTAAAATCACTCCGCTGTACTCCAGCCTGGATGACAGAGCAAGACCCTGTCTTTAAAAAAAGAAAAAGAAAAGTAAAAAAATTAAACAAATACAGCTCACCTGAGGCTCCACTTTGGCGATGAGAAAATAGGATCAGGGAGGTTAAGAAACTTGCCAAGAGTCACCTGACCAGCACATAAGTGCTGGGGTCAGGTTCCCCCAGAATTGTCTGATTACTAAGTATGTGCTCTTTCTCCTAGCCGAGGATCCCCAAAAAGGCCCTAAACAAAATGCCTTGGGCTTTCCTACCTCTGTGTGTCTGGGCCCTCAGCAGGGTGACTCTCCCCACCACTAACTCTGCCTATTGAGAACCTGCTCATTTTCTTTTCTTTTCTTTTTCTTTTTCTTTTTTTTTTTTTTTTTTTTTTGAGACAGAGTCTTATTCTGTTGCCCAGGCTGGAGTGCAGTGGCGCGATCTCGGCTCACTGTAAGCTCCACCTCCCGGGTTTATGCCATTCACCTGCCTCAGCCTCCCGAGTAGCTGGGACTACAGGCGCCTGCCACCTCGCCCGGCTAGTTTTTTGTATTTTTTAGTAGAGACGGGGTTTCACCGTCTTAGCTAGGATGGTCTCGATCTCCTGACCTCGTGATCCGCCCATCTCAGCCTCCCAAAGTGCTGGTATTACAGGTTTGAGCCACCACGCCCGGCCGAGAACCTGCTCGTTTTCTAATCAACAGTTGTATTATTCCATTTTCACACTGCTATAAAGAACTTCCCTGAGACTGGGTAATTTGTAAAGGAAAGAAGTTTAATTGACTCACAGTTCTGCTTGGTTGGGGAGGCCTCAGGAAACTTACAATCATGGAGGAAGGGGAAGCAGGCACTTTCTTCACAAGGTGGCAGGAGAGAGAAGAGAGCAAGGGAAACCACCACTTATAAAACCATCAGATCTCATGAGAACTCACTCACTATCACGAGAATAGCATGGGAGAAATTGCCTCCAGGATCCAATCACCTCCCACCAGGTCCCTCCCCCAACACGTGGGGATTACAATTAGGATTACAATTCGAGATGAGATTTGGGTGAGGACACAGCCACACCATATCAATAGTCATTCAACAAACATAGAGGGGGCAACAATGGTGCCCAGCACTGAGCTGGGAGCGGGGGTTCAGCATGAACCAGACTGACACAGCCCATGTGCTCAGGAAGCCAAATCCCAAATTCCACCTCCTCCAGGAAGCCCACCTCCCAGTGCTGTGAACTTAATCTCATAGGACACCTCCCACAGTCTACTGCCAAGTTCAGCTGTGCCATGGCTGCCTCCCCAACTGGACAGCAAGCATCTTAGGGCCAGGGACTGTGTCTCATTTATCTCCTATTCCCAGTGCCTGGTGTGAGGCTTGGCACATAGTAGGTGCTCAAGAAATAGCCTATTATATTGAATAAGTGTGTGGGTGTGAGGATGAAAGTGCAGTTCCTATATATAGTAGGCGCTCAATAATGGATGACTCCAGTTGATGGTGGCCCTGCTGATTGGGTCAGGTGGGGAAGAGGGGGCCTTGGCTTCTACACTTGACCACAAATAGGGGGACAGGCTGCCCCCTCCCATCCCATACACACACATTAGCACACACCGACACTCCTACACACTCACATGCTATGCCTTGGCATGCTTATTCACACATAGATGCTCTCACATATATGCACACATACATGTGCACATCCTCTTTATTTTTTAAATTTTTTTAGAGGCAGGGTCTCACTGTCTCACCCAGGCTGCAGTGCAATGGTGTGATCTCAGCTCATTGCAGCCTTGAACTCCTGGGCTCTGGCAATCCTCCCTCCTCAACTTCCAGAGTAGCTGGGAATACAGGTGCATGCCACCAGGCCTGGTTAATTTTTAAAATTTTGGTAGAGACAGGGTCTTGCTTTGTTTCCCAGGCTCACCTTCCCTTTGGACAGGTGTGGGGCAAGACAACAAGGAAGACGAGGAGTCAAAGCACCTGGTTCAAATCCTGGCTCAGAGACCTCTGAATGGTCTGGTCTTGGCTCTCAGTTTCTTCATCTGTAAAATGGGGATGATACAAACCGTCCTCACCAGGCACCATCAATATGAGCTGAAGTCAAATGAGTTAATATGTAGAAAGGCCTGGGCTCTGGTAGTCCCTTCCCTCCCTCCTCAATCCTGTTTGGCTCTGGGACTCACAGCGTGATGCTGGAAGCATGGTGCAGGGTGTGACATTGGTTTCGTGGCCACACCTGGCTCTGGCTTGTCCCCTCTCGCCCCTCCCTCCCAGCAGCCCCCAAGCCACGTGGTCCTGTCCTCAGTTTCCTTCACCCCGGGAGGTGCCCCACCCATTGACTTCTCCACTTTGCAAGATTTGCCCAATCATGTTCCCATCGTTAGCCTCCCGACTCCACAATCTAGGAAAAGAATCCCGGAATCTGTGTCTCATGTGCCAGGAGCACACATACATTTTAGCAGAAGCTTCTAGAAATAAAGTGGTGCTAACAGTGGGATTTCAGGCACCGTCAGGCCACCTTCTGCCCTCCCACCCACCCCAAGCCCACCCAGGGTTCGGCAGGAAACAGACTGCAGCATGGCAGCTCCAGATGCGATTGTTAGAGCTAATTTATGCTCCGTTTACACAGGCTCCAGATGTCATGGGCTCTTTGTGGATTTATCCAAATGCCAGGGAAGGAGGGGAAGGGCTGGGGCAGAGGCTGCAACCCCTCCCCGCAGCCTGCTCTCTTTTCCTAGGCCAACTCTGAGGACAGCACTCCAAAGGGTGGCCCCAGGCACTCCCCTGCTCTGCCAAACCCCAGCCCTGTTCCCCAAAATTTCTGTCCAGTGTTTGAGTCATAGACTGTAAGCTCCGTGAGAACAGGATCCTTGTGCCTGGGCCAGCTCTGGGGACAATTAGGTGCTAATTAAATGCCTCTAGCAACGGGGATGACAGCCAGTGTGACCATGGCTGCAGTGATTTAAACTATGTGCCCCCAAAAGATATGATGAAGTCCTATCTCCCTCCACCTATGGATGAGACTTTATCCAGAAAGAAGGTCTTTGCAGATATAATCAAGACAAAATGAGGTCACATTGGATTAGGGTGGGCTCTAATCCAATGATTAATGTCCTTACAAGAAGAGGGAAATTTGGACATAGACACAGAGGAAAACACCGTGTGATCACAGAGGCAGAGATGGGAGGAATGCCTCGACAAGCCACGGATGCCAAGGGCAGGCTGCAACCATCGGAAGCCAGCAGAAGGGCACGGCATGGTTTTGCCTCAGAGCCTCCAGAAGGAACCGATCCTGTTGACATTTTGATTTCAGATTTCTGGCCTCCAGAGCAGGAAGAGGATAAACCTCTTTGTGTTAAGCCACCCAGTTTGTGGTACTTTGTTATGGTAGCCCTAGCAAACATATAGTGGCAATGAGGATGTGGTGTCCAGATGGCCAGCGTGGCCAAGGGTTTCTCCTTCAAGGCCCCCAAGTCTCCCTCCCTATGGCCTCTTCCCTCAGTAGGGCGGCCACCATCTCCCATATGGAGGACTGTACCAGCCCCTCCTGACATCCTCACCTTGGGCTTCTCCTTCCATCTGTTCTCCACTCAGCAACCAGGAGATTCTTTCCAACCAGCACCCTGGTGCTTTCACTCTATTCCCACCTTCCATTCACTCCTGCACCCACTGCCATCTGCTCTGACCCTCCAACCCCCCAGCGAATGCTGCCCCCAATCCCAGGACAGGCATGGGTCCCACCTTGCAGGCCTTCCTGGGATGTCAAATGCTGTTCTAACTCCCTCTTTGCAACTCTCTTTGCCCTCTGATTCTGAGACGCGTTTTCTCCTGTTCTCCTCTTACCTGTCTGATGTGTGTGTGTGTGCAGCCTCCTCCCTTTCTGTTGCTTCTTGAATGCAGGCATGCCCCAGGGCTCTGCCTTCTCTCTGCTGCTACTCCCACACATGGTGGTGGTGATGGTGGTCATGATGGTGATGATGGTGGTGGTCATGGCAGTCTTAATGGTGATGATAATGATGGTGGTTATGATGGTGATGGTGGTGACGATTGTAGTGGTCATGATGGTGATGGTGATAATGATGGTAGTGATGATGATGGTGGTGATGGTGGTCATGCTGCTGCTGGTGGTGGTGGTGATAATGATGGTGCTGGTTGTGATGATGGTGGTGCTGGTGGTGGTGGTGATGATGATGGTGGTGCTGGTGGTAATGGTGATGGTGGTAATGATAGTAGTGGTGATAATAATGGTCATGCTGCTGCTCGTGGTAGTGGCAATAATGATGGTGCTGCTTGTGATGGTGGTGGAGTGGTAGTGGTGATGGTAGTAATG